>NC_142491.1:27544030-27703613 GCF_965113065.1 Corylus avellana | reverse complement strand
TGTAATTCGAGTCGTTTCGGCCGGGATCGGGGCACTTGTTATTTTCACAAAAAGTTATCGTTCGTTAAAGAAAATGGGGGGGCAAACGAACTCGAATCACTTCGTGTCACCTGCCGATATGATTGCCTAGAAGTTCTGCACAAGCTCGTAAAATTTCGAGCGAAAAAATTTCACTTCGCATCCGACCATTTTGTTCGGCCTAGGGTTTCGGTCCTGGTTGTGAAAAAATGAAACGTCCCAAAAATTTACGAGGGTGCTCTGTGCATCGTGGCGATCATGTCGGCGGGTCTCGAAGTGTAATTCGAGTCGTTTCGGCCGGGATCGGGGCACTTGTTATTTTCACAAAAAGTTATCGTTCGTTAAAGAAAATGGGGGGGCAAACGAACTCGAATCACTTCGTGTCACCTGCCGATATGATTGCCTAGAAGTTCTGCACAAGCTCGTAAAATTTCGAGCGAAAAAATTTCACTTCGCATCCGACCATTTTGTTCGGCCTAGGGTTTCGGTCCTGGTTGTGAAAAAATGAAACGTCCCGAAAATTTACGAGGGTGCTCTGTGCATCGTGGCGATCATGTCGGCGGGTCTCGAAGTGTAATTCGAGTCGTTTCGGCCGGGATCGGGGCACTTGTTATTTTCACAAAAAGTTATCGTTCGTTAAAGAAAATGGGGGGGCAAACGAACTCGAATCACTTCGTGTCACCTGCCGATATGATTGCCTAGAAGTTCTGCACAAGCTCGTAAAATTTCGAGCGAAAAAATTTCACTTCGCATCCGACCATTTTGTTCGGCCTAGGGTTTCGGTCCTGGTTGTGAAAAAATGAAACGTCCCGAAAATTTACGAGGGTGCTCTGTGCATCGTGGCGATCATGTCGGCGGGTCTCGAAGTGTAATTCGAGTCGTTTCGGCCGGGATCGGGGCACTTGTTATTTTCACAAAAAGTTATCGTTCGTTAAAGAAAATGGGGGGGCAAACGAACTCGAATCACTTCGTGTCACCTGCCGATATGATTGCCTAGAAGTTCTGCACAAGCTCGTAAAATTTCGAGCGAAAAAATTTCACTTCGCATCCGACCATTTTGTTCGGCCTAGGGTTTCGGTCCTGGTTGTGAAAAAATGAAACGTCCCGAAAATTTACGAGGGTGCTCTGTGCATCGTGGCGATCATGTCGGCGGGTCTCGAAGTGTAATTCGAGTCGTTTCGGCCGGGTTCGGGGCACTTGTTATTTTCACAAAAAGTTATCGTTCGTTAAAGAAAATGGGGGGGCAAACGAACTCGAATCACTTCGTGTCACCTGCCGATATGATTGCCTAGAAGTTCTGCACAAGCTCGTAAAATTTCGAGCGAAAAAATTTCACTTCGCATCCGACCATTTTGTTCGGCCTAGGGTTTCGGTCCTGGTTGTGAAAAAATGAAACGTCCCGAAAATTTACGAGGGTGCTCTGTGCATCGTGGCGATCATGTCGGCGGGTCTCGAAGTGTAATTCGAGTCGTTTCGGCCGGGTTCGGGGCACTTGTTATTTTCACAAAAAGTTATCGTTCGTTAAAGAAAATGGGGGGGCAAACGAACTCGAATCACTTCGTGTCACCTGCCGATATGATTGCCTAGAAGTTCCGCACATGCTCGTAAAATTTCGAGCGAAAAAATTTCACTTCGCATCCGACCATTTTGTTCGGCCTAGGGTTTCGGTCCTTATTGTGAAAAAATACAACGTCGTCCGATTTGCCCGAAAATTTACGAGGGTGCTCTGTGCATCGTGGCGATCATGTCGGCGGTTCTCGAAGTGTAATTCGAGTTGTTTCGGCCGGGATCGGGGCACTTGTTATTTTCACAAAAAGTTATCGTTCGTTAAAGAAAATGGGGGGGGCAAACGAACTCGAATCACTTCGTGTCACCTGCCGATATGATTGCCTAGAAGTTCTGCACAAGCTCATAAAATTTCGAGCGAAAAAATTTCACTTCGCATCCGACCATTTTGTTCGGCCTAGGGTTTCGGTCCTGATTGTGAAAAAATACAACGTCGTCCGATTTGTGCTCTGTGCATCGTGGCGATCATGTCGGCGGGTCTCGAAGTGTAATTCGAGTCGTTTCGGCCGGGTTCGGGGCACTTGTTATTTTCACAAAAAGTTATCGTTCGTTAAAGAAAATGGGGGGGCAAACGAACTCGAATCACTTCGTGTCACCTGCCGATATGATTGCCTAGAAGTTCCGCACATGCTCGTAAAATTTCGAGCGAAAAAATTTCACTTCGCATCCGACCATTTTGTTCGGCCTAGGGTTTCGGTCCTTATTGTGAAAAAATACAACGTCGTCCGATTTGCCCGAAAATTTACGAGGGTGCTCTGTACATCGTGGCGATCATGTCGGCGGGTCTCGAAGTGTAATTCGAGTCGTTTCGGCCGGGTTCGGGGCACTTGTTATTTTCACAAAAAGTTATCGTTCGTTAAATAAAATGGGGGGGCAAACGAACTCGAATCACTTCGTGTCACCTGCCGATATGATTGCCTAGAAGTTCTGCACAAGCTCGTAAAATTTCGAGCGAAAAAATTTCACTTCGCATCCGACCATTTTGTTCGGCCTAGGGTTTCGGTCCTGATTGTGAAAAAATACAACGTCGTCCGATTTGCCCGAAAATTTACGAGGGTGCTCTGTGCATCGTGGCGATCATGTCGGCGGGTCTCGAAGTGTAATTCGAGTCGTTTCGGCCGGGATCGGGGCACTTGTTATTTTCACAAAAAGTTATCGTTCGTTAAAGAAAATGGGGGGGCAAACGAACTCGAATCACTTCGTGTCACCTGCCGATATGATTGCCTAGAAGTTCTGCACAAGCTCGTAAAATTTCGAGCGAAAAAATTTCACTTCGCATCCGACCATTTTGTTCGGCCTAGGGTTTCGGTCCTGGTTGTGAAAAAATGAAACGTCCCGAAAATTTACGAGGGTGCTCTGTGCATCGTGGCGATCATGTCGGCGGGTCTCGAAGTGTAATTCGAGTCGTTTCGGCCGGGTTCGGGGCACTTGTTATTTTCACAAAAAGTTATCGTTCGTTAAAGAAAATGGGGGGGCAAACGAACTCGAATCACTTCGTGTCACCTGCCGATATAATTGCCTAGAAGTTTTGCACAAGCTCGTAAAATTTCGAGCGAAAAAATTTCACTTCGCATCCGACCATTTTGTTCGGCCTAGGGTTTCGGTCCTGGTTGTGAAAAAATGAAACGTCCCGAAAATTTACGAGGGTGCTCTGTGCATCGTGGCGATCATGTAGGCGGGTCTCGAAGTGTAATTCGAGTCGTTTCGGCCGGGTTCGGGGCACTTGTTATTTTCACAAAAAGTTATCGTTCGTTAAAGAAAATGGGGGGGCAAACGAACTCGAATCACTTCGTGTCACCTGCCGATATGATTGCCTAGAAGTTCTGCACAAGCTCGTAAAATTTCGAGCGAAAAAATTTGACCATTTTGTTCGGCCTAGGGTTTCGGTCCTGGTTGTGAAAAAATGAAACGTCCCGAAAATTTACGAGGGTGCTCTGTGCATCGTGGCGATCATGTCGGCGAGTCTCGAAGTGTAATTCGAGTCGTTTCGGCCGGGATCGGGGCACTTGTTATTTTCACAAAATGTTATCGTTCGTTAAAGAAAATGGGGGGGCAAACGAACTCGAATCACTTCGTGTCACCTGCCGATATGATTGCCTAGAAGTTCTGCACAAGCTCGTAAAATTTCGAGCGAAAAAATTTCACTTCGCATCCGACCATTTTGTTCGGCCTAGGGTTTCGGTCCTGATTGTGAAAAAATACAACGTCGTCCGATTTGCCCGAAAATTTACGAGGGTGCTCTGTGCATCGTGGCGATCATGTCGGCGGGTCTCGAAGTGTAATTCGAGTCGTTTCGGCCGGGATCCGGGCACTTGTTATTTTCACAAAAAGTTATCGTTCGTTAAAGAAAATGGGGGGGCAAACGAACTCGAATCACTTCGTGTCACCTGCCGATATGATTGCCTAGAAGTTCTGCACAAGCTCGTAAAATTTCGAGCGAAAAAATTTCACTTCGCATCCGACCATTTTGTTCGCCCTAGGGTTTCGGTCCTGGTTGTGAAAAAATGAAACGTCCCGAAAATTTACGAGGATGCTCTGTGCATCGTGGCGATCATGTCGGCGGGTCTCGAAGTGTAATTCGAGTCGTTTCGGCCGGGTTCGGGGCACTTGTTATTTTCACAAAAAGTTATCGTTCGTTAAAGAAAATGGGGGGGCAAACGAACTCGAATCACTTCGTGTCACCTGCCGATATGATTGCCTGTTAGTCTCACATTGCACTTATTGGAACATGTGTTGTCTCAAATTTTCATCTTTGAGTTGAATGATTTGTGCTTATCTTGATGATGTGATTGTGGTGTTCATTATGATAAACCTACTCATGATGTTAAAAACCATGTGTTTGTGTGGAAGTCCTTGTTTATGAAATAACATAGTGCATAAATGTTTGTGGGTATCATTCCTGTTAAACCCTCACGAGACTTCACTCGTCCTCTAGGGGTTTAAAAGGCTTGTTGCATGCGCTAAATGCAATCGTATATCCCACGAAAGATGGATTTATCTTTTGTTTTCTGTTTTTCCATTCTTGTTTTTAGTTTTGTATTGCTAAGGGACTAGCAATATGTAAGTTTGGGGGTGTGATAAGTGCTAAAATATTTATATTTTCAGCCCTTAACTTGCATGTTTTAATCCTTTGGTTTTGGTTAATTAGGACATTTTACTGCCTTTTTGTATTTTCTTTGTTTTATAGGCTTTTGGAAGAAAAGAAAGCATTTCTGGAAAAATTCCAAGCTTAAAGGGGCAAATTGGGAAGACCTAGAGGATATGGTTAAGCTTAACCAATCATGGTTAAAGTTTAATCAAATAAAGGAAAGGATTAATTCGGAATTTCTCAATTTGAAGTCAAATCGGATTGGATGCAAAATTGGATTCTGAATACGTCTCGGTATTTTGACCATAACTTTCATCTCAGATATCCGATTGAGGTGATTCAAGCGGCATTGGAAAGCTAACTCAAACTACTACAATTCATTGTGAAATAGAATTTTCCCAATTCGGAGCGCCACAAGGCCAAAATCATGCCGCAAGATAGGACCACAATTCTGGGCGAATCCTATTCCGATTTGGGCTTAGGTTTTCTTTATCCTAATTGGGCTTGGACTTAAATCTCCGAAATTCCTAGGATTACTAGGGCTTCTAGGGCTCCCCTAAGCCATATAAATAGACCTCTAAGCCTCACAATTGAAGGAGGCCGTTTTAAGCTGAATTACGACATATTGCCGTGGGGAAGCTTTTGCTTTGTTTTCCATTGTAAGTTTTATTCTTTCGATGATGACAATTCAATTGGTGATTATTTTTGTTATCATGAGAGGCTAAATCCTTCAACTAAGGTTGAAGATGAAGCTTCGTCATTGACAAACTCATGTATTCTCGTATTTTGTTTATACAATTTTGACTTCGAATAAGGATGTTGTAGATTTTCATTCAATTGCTTGATTTATATCTTTTAATTGAATGTGATGAACTATTATGTGTTGGAGTTGGATATTTGATGTGTTTCATCCTTCGGATACATCAAATCATTCGATTGAAATCGGATATCCGTTGTGATTCGTTAACCAAACGGATACATAGGATGATTTAATTTCGAATCGGATATTTATTGTGATTTGTAAAAATGGGTGGATTCATTGAATGATTTAAACTTGATATTTGTAAAACATCGAATATAGTTTTTCGATTGTAGGAACAAATACGAGAATATAGAGTTAAGATTTGGCGAAGTGAATTCTAAAACCTTAGCGTTCTTTACCATTTTATTTCATTATTTTCTTTAGTTTATGTTTTATTTTGCACGACAAAAATCACAAAATTCGGAACTAGGTTAAAATAGAGTTGGTTTAAATAGAAATTGGTTTACACAACACAAATCCCTGTGGATCGTCCTCGCACTTGCACACACGCTATATTGCACACGACTCGTGCACTTGCGAGTACAATTAAATTTGTACATCAGCCCGAAAATTGACGAGCTTGTGCAGAACATAGGGGCAGTCATGTCGGCGGGTGGGACGAAGTGATTCGAGTTCGTTTGCCCCCCCCAACTTCACTGACGAACGATAACTTTTTCTGAAAGTTCACGAGAGCCCCGATCATGGCCGAAACGACTCGAATTTCTGAAAACAACGCACCGACATGATCGCCTCGAGGCATTTAGCGCTCTCGTAAAATTTCGGGCAAATCGGACGAGGTTGTATTTTTCCACAACTTGGACCGAAACCGTAGGCCGAACAAAATGGTCGGATGCGAGGCAAAATTGTTTGGCCCGAAAATTTACGAGCTTGTGCAGAACGTCGAGGCAATCAAGTCGGCGGGTGGGATGAAGTGATTCGAGTTCGTTTGCCCCCCCAACTTCACTGACGAACGATAACTTTTTCTGAAAGTTCACGAGAGCCCCGATCATGGCCGAAACGACTCGAATTTCTGAAAACAACGCACCGACATGATCGCCTCGAGGTATTTAGCGCCCTCGTAAAATTTCGGCCAAATCGGACGAGGTTGTATTTTTCCACAACTTGGACCGAAACCCTAGGCCGAACAAAATGGTCGGATGCGAAGCGAAATTATTTGGCCTGAAAATTTACGAGCTTGTGCAGAACATCGAGGCAATCATGTCGGCGGGAGGGACGAGGTAATTTGAGTTCGTTTGCCCCCCCAACTTCACTGACGAACGATAACTTTTTCTGAAAGTTCACGAGAGCCCCGATCATGGCCGAAACGACTCGAATTTCTGAAAACAACGCACCGGCATGATCGGGTCGAGGCATTTAGCACCCTCGTAAAATTTCGGGCAAATCGGACGAGGTTGTATTTTTCCACAACTTGGACCGAAACCCTAGGCCGAACAAAATGGTCGGATGCGAAGCCAAATTGTTTGGCCTGAAAATTTACGAGCTTGTGCAGAACATCGAGGCAATCATGTCGGCGGGAGGGACGAGGTAATTTGAGTTCGTTTGCCCCCCCAACTTCACTGTCGAACGATAACTTTTTCTGAAAGTTCACGAGAGCCCCGATCATGGCCGAAACGACTCGAATTTCTGAAAACAACGCACCGACATGATCGGGTCGAGGCATTTAGCACCCTCGTAAAATTTCGGGCAAATCGGACGAGGTTGTATTTTTCCACAACTTGGACCGAAACCCTAGGCCGAACAAAATAGTCGGATGCGAAGCAAAATTGTTTGGCCCGAAAATTTACGAGCTTGTGCAGAACATCGAGGCAATCATGTCGGCGGGTGGGACGAAGTGATTCGAGTTCGTTTGCCCCCCCAACTTCACTGACGAACGATAACTTTTTCTGAAAGTTCACGAGAGCCCCGATCATGGCCGAAACGACTCGAATTTCTGAAAACAACGCACCGACATGATCGGGTCGAGGCATTTAGCACCCTCGTAAAATTTCGAGCAAATCGGACGAGGTTGTATTTTTCCACAACTTGTACCGAAACCCTAGGCCGAACAAAATGGTCGGATGCGAGGCAAAATTGTTTGGCCCGAAAATTTACGAGCTTGTGCAGAACATCGAGGCAATCTAGTCGGCGGGTGGGACGAAGAGATTCGAGATCGTTTGCCCCCCCAATTTCACTGACGAACGATAACTTTTTCTGAAAGTTCACGAGAGCCCCGATCATGGCCGAAACGACTCGAATTTCTGAAAACAACGCACCGACATGATCGCCTCGAGCCATTTAGTACCCTCGTAAAATTTCGGGCAAATCGGACGAGGTTGTATTTTTCCACAACTTGGACCGAAACCCTAGGCCGAACAAAAAGGTCGGATGCGAAGCGAAATTGTTTGGCCCGAAAATTTACGAGCTTGTGCAGAACATCGAGGCAATCAAGTCGGCGGGTGGGACGAAGTGATTCGAGTTCGTTTGCCCCCCCAACTTCACTGTCGAACGATAACTTTTTCTGAAAGTTCACGAAATCCCCTATCATGGCCGAAACGACTCGAATTTCTGAAAACAACGCACCGACATGATCGGGTCGAGGCATTTAGCACCCTCGTAAAATTTCGGGCAAATCGGACGAGGTTGTATTTTTCCACAACTTGGACCGAAACCCTAGGCCGAACAAAATAGTCTGATGCGAAGCAAAATTGTTTGGCCCGAAAATTTACGAGCTTGTGCAGAACATCGAGGCAATCTAGTCGGCGGGTGGCACGAAGTGATTCGAGTTCGTTTGCCCCCCCAACTTCACTGACGAACGATAACTTTTTCTGAAAGTTCACGAGAGCCCCGATGATGCCCAAAACGACTCGAATTTCTGATCGCGTCGAGGCATTTAGCACCCTCATAAAATGTCGCGCAAATCGGACGAGGATATGTTTTTTCACAACTTGGACCGAAACCTTAGGCCGAACAAAATGGTCGGTTGCGAGGCGAAATTGTTTGGCCCGAAACTTAACGAGCTTGTGCAGAACATCGGGGCAATCAAGTCGGCGGGTGGGACGAAGTGATTCGAGTTCGTTTGCCCCCCCAACTTCACTGACGAACGATAACTTTTTCTGAAAGTTGACGAGAGCCCCGATCATGGCCGAAACGACTCGAATTTCTGAAAACAACGTACCGACATGATCGGGTCGAGGCATTTAGCACCCTTGTAAAATTTCGGGCAAATCGGACGAGGTTGTATTTTTCCACAACTTGGACCGAATCCCTAGGCCGAACAAAATGGTCGGATGCGAGGCAAAATTGTTTGGCCCGAAAATTTACGAGCTTGTGCAGAACATCGAGGCAATCAAGTCGGCGGGTGGGACGAAGTGATTCGAGTTCGTTTGCCCCCCCAACTTCACTGACGAACGATAACTTTTTCTGAAAGTTCACGAGAGCAACGATCAAGGCCGAAACGACTCGAATTTCTGAAAACAACGCACCGACATGATCGCCTCGAGGCATTTAGCGCCCTCGTAAAATTTCGGGCAAATCGGACGAGGTTGTATTTTTCCACAACTTGGACCGAAACCCTAGGCCGAACAAAAAGGTCGGATGCGAAACGAAATTGTTTGGCCCGAAAATTTACGAGCTTGTGCAGAACATCGAGGCAATCAAGTCGGCGGGTGGGACGAAGTGATTCGAGTTCGTTTGCCCCCCAACTTCACTGTCGAACGATAACTTTTTCTGAAAGTTCACGAGAGCCCCGATCATGGCCGAAACGACTCGAATTTCTGAAAACAACGCACCGACATGATCGCCTCAAGCCATTTAGCACCCTCGTAAAATTTCGGGTAAATCAGACGAGGTTGTATTTTTCCACAACTTGGACCGAAACCCTAGGCCGAACAAAAAGGTCGGATGCGAAGCGAAATTGTTTGGCCCGAAAATTTACGAGCTTGTGCAGAACATCGAGGCAATCAAGTCGGCGGGTGGGACGAAGTGATTCGAGTTCGTTTGCCCCCCAACTTCACTGTCGAACGATAACTTTTTCTGAAATTTCACGAGAGCCCCGATCATGGCCGAAACGACTCGAATTTCTGAAAACAACGCACCGACATGATCGGGTCGAGGCATTTAGCACCCTCGTAAAATTTCGAGCAAATCGGACGAGGTTGTATTTTTCCACAACTTGGACCGAAACCCTTGGCCGAACAAAATGGTCGGATGCGAGGCAAAATTGTTTGGCCCGAAAATTTACGAGCTTGTGCAGAACATCGAGGCAATCTAGTCGGCGGGTGGGACGAAGAGATTCGAGTTCGTTTGCCCCCCCAACTTCACTGACGAACGATAACTTTTTCTGAAAGTTCACGAGAGCCCCCGATCATGGCCGAAACGACTCGAATTTCTGAAAACAACGCACCGACATGATCGGGTCGAGGCATTTAGCACCCTCGTAAAATTTGGGGCAAATCGGACGAGGTTGTATTTTTCCACAACTTGGACCGAAACCCTAGGCCGAACAAAATGGTCGGATGCGAGGCAAAATTGTTTGGCCCGAAAATTTACGAGCTTGTGCAGAACATCGAGGCAATCTAGTCGGCGGGTGGGACGAAGAGATTCGAGATCGTTTGCCCCCCCAATTTCACTGACGAACGATAACTTTTTCTGAAAGTTCACGAGAGCCCCGATCATGGCCGAAACGACTCGAATTTCTGAAAACAACGCACCGACATGATCGCCTCGAGCCATTTAGTACCCTCGTAAAATTTCGGGCAAATCGGACGAGGTTGTATTTTTCCACAACTTGGACCGAAACCCTAGGCCGAACAAAAAGGTCGGATGCGAAGCGAAATTGTTTGGCCCGAAAATTTACGAGCTTGTGCAGAACATCGAGGCAATCAAGTCGGCGGGTGGGACGAAGTGATTCGAGTTCGTTTGCCCCCCCAACTTCACTGTCGAACGATAACTTTTTCTGAAAGTTCACGAGATCCCCTATCATGGCCGAAACGACTCGAATTTCTGAAAACAACGCACCGACATGATCGGGTCGAGGCATTTAGCACCCTCGTAAAATTTCGGGCAAATCGGACGAGGTTGTATTTTTCCACAACTTGGACCGAAACCCTAGGCCGAACAAAATAGTCTGATGCGAAGCAAAATTGTTTGGCCCGAAAATTTACGAGCTTGTGCAGAACATCGAGGCAATCTAGTCGGCGGGTGGCACGAAGTGATTCGAGTTCGTTTGCCCCCCCAACTTCACTGACGAACGATAACTTTTTCTGAAAGTTCACGAGAGCCCCGATGATGCCCAAAACGACTCGAATTTCTGATCGCGTCGAGGCATTTAGCACCCTCATAAAATGTCGCGCAAATCGGACGAGGATATGTTTTTTCACAACTTGGACCGAAACCTTAGGCCGAACAAAATGGTCGGTTGCGAGGCGAAATTGTTTGGCCCGAAACTTAACGAGCTTGTGCAGAACATCGGGGCAATCAAGTCGGCGGGTGGGACGAAGTGATTCGAGTTCGTTTGCCCCCCCAACTTCACTGACGAACGATAACTTTTTCTGAAAGTTGACGAGAGCCCCGATCATGGCCGAAACGACTCGAATTTCTGAAAACAACGTACCGACATGATCGGGTCGAGGCATTTAGCACCCTTGTAAAATTTCGGGCAAATCGGACGAGGTTGTATTTTTCCACAACTTGGACCGAAACCCTAGGCCGAACAAAATGGTCGGATGCGAGGCAAAATTGTTTGGCCCGAAAATTTACGAGCTTGTGCAGAACATCGAGGCAATCAAGTCGGCGGGTGGGACGAAGTGATTCGAGTTCGTTTGCCCCCCCAACTTCACTGACGAACGATAACTTTTTCTGAAAGTTCACGAGAGCCCCGATCATGGCCGAAACGACTCGAATTTCTGAAAACAACGCACCGACATGATCGGGTCGAGGCATTTAGCACCCTCGTAAAATTTCGAGCAAATCGGACGAGGTTGTATTTTTCCACAACTTGGACCGAAACCCTAGGCCGAACAAAATGGTCGGATGCGATGCAAAATTGTTTGGCCCGAAAATTTACGAGCTTGTGCAGAACATCGAGGCAATCAAGTCGGCGGGTGGGACGAAGAGATTCGAGTTCGTTTGCGCCCCAACTTCACTGACGAACGATAACTTTATCTGAAAGTTCACGAGAGCCCCCATCATGGCCGAAACGACTCGAATTTCTGAAAACAACGCACCGACATGATCGCCTAGAGGCATTTAGCGCCCTCGTAAAATTTCGGGCAAATAGGACGAGGTTCTATTTTTCCACAACTTGGACCGAAACCCTAGGCCGAACAAAATGGTCGGATGCGAAGCGAAATTGTTTGGCCTGAAAATTTACGAGCTTGTGCAGAACATCGAGGCAATCATGTCAGCGGGAGGGACGAGGTAATTCGAGTTCGTTTGCCCCCCCAACTTTACTGACGAACGATAACTTTTTCTGAAAGTTCACGAGAGCCCTGATCATGGCCGAAACGACTCGAATTTCTGAAAACAACGCACCGACATGATAGCCTCGAGGCATTTAGCACCCTCATAAAATTTCGGGCAAATCGGACGAGGTTGTATTTTTCCACAACTTGGACCGAAACCCTAGGCCGAACAAAATGGTCGGATGCGAAGCGAAATTGTTTGGCCCGAAAATTTACAAGCTTGTGCAGAACATCGAGGCAATCATGTCGGCGGGAGGAACGAGGTAATTCGAGTTCGTTTGCCCCCCCAACTTCACTGACGAACGATAACTTTTTCTGAAAGTTCACGAGAACCCCGATCATGGCCGAAACGACTCGAATTTCTGAAAACAACGCACCGACATGATCGCCTCGAGGCATTTAGCACCCTCATAAAATTTCGGGCAAATCGGACGAGTTTGTATTTTTCCACAACTTGGACCGAAACCCTAAGCCGAACAAAATGGTCGGATGCGAGGCAAAATTGTTTGGCCCGAAAATTTACGAGCTTGTGCAGAACATCGAGGCAATCAAGTCGGCGGGTGGGACGAAGTGATTCGAGTTCGTTTGCCCCCCCAACTTCACTGACGAACGATAACTTTTTCTGAAAGTTCACGAGAGCCCCGATCATGGCCAAAACGACTCGAATTTCTGAAAACAACGCACCGACATGATCGGGTCGAGGCATTTAGCACCCTCGTAAAATTTCGAGCAAATCGGACGAGGTTGTATTTTACCACAACTTGGACCGAAACCCTAGGCCGAACAAAATGGTCGGATGCGAGGCAAAATTGTTTGGCCCGAAAATTTACGAGCTGGTGCAGAACATCGAGGCAATCAAGTCGGCGGGTGGGACGAAGTGACTCGAGTTCGTGTGCCCCCCCAACTTCACTGACGAACGATAACTTTATCTGAAAGTTCACGAGAGCCCCGATCATGGCCGAAACGACTCGAATTTCTGAAAACAACGCACCGAAATGATGGCCTCGAGGCATTTAGCACCCTCGTAAAATTTCGGGCAAATCGGACGAGGTTGTATTTTTCCACAACTTGGACCGAAACCTTAGGCCGAACAAAATCGTCGGATGCGAAGCGAAATTGTTTGGCCTGAAAATTTACGAGCTTGTGCAGAACATCGAGGCAATCATGTCGGCGGGAGGGACGAGGTAATTCGAGTTCGTTTGCCCCCCCAACTTCACTGACGAACGATAACTTTTTCTGAAAGTTCACGAGAGCCCCGATCTTGGCCGAAACGACTCGAATTTCTGAAAACAACGCACCGACATGATCGCCTCGAGGCATTTAGCACCCTCGTAAAATTTCGGGCAAATCGGACGAGGTTGTATTTTTCCACAACTTGGACCGAAACCATAAGCCGAACAAAATGGTCGGATGCGAGGCAAAATTGTTTGGCCCGAAAATTTACGAGCTTGTGCAGAACATCGAGGCAATCATGTCGGCGGGAGGGACGAGGTAATTCGAGTTCGTTTGCCCCCCCAACTTCACTGACGAACGATAACTTTTTCTGAAAGTTCACGAGAGCCCCGATCATGGCCGAAACGACTCGAATTTCTGAAAACAACGCACCGACATGATCGCCTCGAGGCATTTAGCACCCTCGTAAAATTTCGGGCAAATCGGACGAGGTTGTATTTTTCCACAACTTGGACCGAAACCCTAAGCCGAACAAAATGGTCGGATGCGAGGCAAAATTGTTTGGCCCGAAAATTTACGAGCTTGTGCAGAACATCGAGGCAATCAAGTCGGCGGGTGGGACGAAGTGACTCGAGTTCGTGTGCCCCCCCAACTTCACTGACGAACGATAACTTTATCTGAAAGTTCACGAGAGCCCCCATCATGGCCGAAACGACTCGAATTTCTGAAAACAACGCACCGACATGATCGCCTCGAGGCATTTAGCGCCCTCGTAAAATTTTGGGCAAATCGGACGAGGTTGTATTTTTCCACAACTTGGACAGAAACCCTAGGCCCAACAAAATGGTCGGATGCGAGGCAAAATTGTTTGGCCCGAAAATTTACGAGCTTGTGCAGAACATCGGGGCAATCAAGTCGGCGGGTGGGACGAAGTGATTCGAGTTCGTTTGCCCCCCCAACTTCACTGACGAACGATAACTTTTTCTGAAAGTTCACGAGAGCCCCGATCATGGCCGAAACGACTCGAATTTCTGAAAACAACGCTCCGACATGATCGCCTCGAGGCATTTAGCGCCCTCGTAAAATTTCGGGCAAATCGGACGAGATTGTATTTTTCCACAACTTGGACCGAAACCCTAGGCCGAACAAAATGGTCGGATGCGAAGCAAAATTGTTTGGCCCGAAAATTTACGAGCTTGTGCAGAACATCGAGGCAATCATGTCGGCGGGAGGGACGAGGTAATTCGAGTTCGTTTGCCCCCCCAACTTCACTGACGAACGATAACTTTTTCTGAAAGTTCACGAGAGCCCCGATCATGGCCGAAACGACTCGAATTTCTGAAAACAACGCACCGACATGATCGCCTCGAGGCATTTAGCACCCTCGTAAAATTTCGGGCAAATCGGACGAGGTTGTATTTTTCCACAACTTGGACCGAAACCCTAAGCCGAACAAAATGGTCGGATGCGAGGCAAAATTGTTTGGCCCGAAAATTTATGAGCTTGTGCAGAACATCGAGGCAATCAAGTCGGCGGGTGGGACGAAGTGACTCGAGTTCGTGTGCCCCCCCAACTTCACTGACGAACGATAACTTTATCTGAAAGTTCACGAGAGCCCCCATCATGGCCGAAACGACTCGAATTTCTGAAAACAACGCACCGACATGATCGCCTCGAGGCATTTAGCGCCCTCGTAAAATTTTGGGCAAATCGGACGAGGTTGTATTTTTCCACAACTTGGACCGAAACCCTAGGCCGAACAAAATGGTCGGATGCGAGGCAAAATTGTTTGGCCCGAAAATTTACGAGCTTGTGCAGAACATCGAGGCAATCAAGTCGGCGGGTGGGACGAAGTGATTCGAATTCGTTTGCCCCCCCAACTTCACTGACGAACGATAACTTTTTCTGAAAGTTCACGAGAGCCCCAATCATGGCCAAAACGACTCGAATTTCTGAAAACAACGCACCGACATGATCGGGTCGAGGCATTTAGCACCCTCGTAAAATTTCGAGCAAATCGGACGAGGTTGTATTTTACCACAACTTGGACCGAAACCCTAGGCCGAACAAAATGGTCGGATGCGAGGCAAAATTGTTTGGCCCGAAAATTTACGAGCTTGTGCAGAACATCGAGGCAATCAAGTCGGCGGGTGGGACGAAGTGATTCGAGTTCGTTTGCCCCCCCAACTTCACTGACGAACGATAACTTTTTCTGAAAGTTCACGAGAGCCCCAATCATGGCCAAAACGACTCGAATTTCTGAAAACAACGCACCGACATGATCGCCTCGAGGTATTTAGCGCCCTCGTAAAATTTCGGGCAAATCGGACAAGGTTATATTTTTCCACAACTTCGACCGAAACCCTAGGCCGAACAAAATAGTCGGATGCGAAGCGAAATTGTTTGGCCTGAAAATTTACGAGCTTGTGCAGAACATCGAGGCAATCATGTCGGCGGGAGGGACGAGGTAATTCGAGTTCGTTTGCCCCCCCAACTTCACTGACGAACGATAACTTTTTCTAAAAGTTCACGAGAGCCTCGATCATGGCCGAAACGACTCGAATTTCTGAAAACAACGCACCGACATGATTGGGTCGAGGCATTTAGCACCCTCGTAAAATTTCGGGCAAATCGGACGAGGTTGTATTTTTCCACAACTTGGACCGAAACCCTAGGGCGAACAAAATGGTCGGATGCGAGGCAAAATTGTGTGGCTCGAAAATTTACGAGCTTGTGCAGAACATCTAGGCAATCAAGTCGGCGGGTGGGACGAAGTGATTCGAGTTCGTTTGCCCCCTCAACTTCACTGACGAACGATAACTTTATCTTAAAGTTCTCGAGAGCCCCGATCATGGCCGAAACGACTCGAATTTCTGAAAACAACGCACCGACATGATCGCCTCGAGGCATTTAGCACCCTCGTAAAATTTCGGGCAAATCGGACGAGGTTGTATTTTTCCACAACTTGGACCGAAACCCTAGGCCGAACAAAATGGTCGGATGCGAGGCAAAATTGTTTGGCCCGAAAATTTACGAGCTTGTGCAGATCATCGGGGCAATCTAGTCGGCGGGTGGGACGAAGAGATTCGAGTTCGTTTGCCCCCCCAACTTCACTGACGAACGATAGCTTTTTCTGAAAGTTCACGAGAGCCCCGATCATGGCCGAAACGACTCAAATTTCTGAAAACAACGCACCGACATGATCGGGTCGAGGCATTTAGCACCCTCGTAAAATTTCGGGCAAATCGGACGAGGTTGTATTTTTCCACAACTTGGACCGAAACCCTAGGCCGAACAAAATGGTCGGATGCGAGGCAAAATTGTTTGGCTCGAAAATTTACGAGCTTGTGCAGAACATCTAGGCAATCAAGTCGGCGGGTGGGACGAAGTGATTCGAGTTCGTTTGCCCCCTCAACTTCACTGACGAACGATAACTTTATCTTAAAGTTCTCGAGAGCCCTGATCATGGCCGAAACGACTCGAATTTCTGAAAACAACGCACCGACATGATCGCCTCGAGGCATTTAGCACCCTCGTAAAATTTCGGGCAAATCGGACGAGGTTGTATTTTTCCACAACTTGGACCGAAACCTTAGGCCGAACAAAATCGTCGGATGCGAAGCGAAATTGTTTGGCCTGAAAATTTACGAGCTTGTGCAGAACATCGAGGCAATCATGTCGGCGGGAGGGACGAGGTAATTCGAGTTCGTTTGCCCCCCCAACTTCACTGACGAACGATAACTTTTTCTGAAAGTTCACGAGAGCCCCGATCATGGCCGAAACGACTCGAATTTCTGAAAACAACGCACCGACATGATCGCCTCGAGGCATTTAGCGCCCTCGTAAAATTTCGGGCAAATCGGACGAGGTTGTATTTTTCCACAACTTGGACCGAAACCCTAGGCCGAACAAAATGGTCGGATGCGAGGCAAAATTGTTTGGCCCGAAAATTTACGAGCTTGTGCAGATCATCGGGGCAATAAAGTCGGCGGGTGGGACGAAGTGATTCGAGTTCGTTTGCCTCCCCAACTTCACTGACGAACGATAACTTTTTCTGAAAGTTCACGAGAGCCCCGATCATCGCCGAAACGACTCGAATTTCTGAAAACAACGCACCGACATGATCGCCTAGAGGCATTTAGCGCCCTCGTAAAATTTCGGGCAAATCGGACGAGGTTGTATTTTTCCACAACTTGGACCGAAACCCTAGGCCGAACAAAATGGTCGGATGCGAGGCAAAATTGTTTGGCTCGAAAATTTACGAGCTTGTGCAGAACATCTAGGCAATCAAGTCGGCGGGTGGGACGAAGTGATTCGAGTTCGTTTGCCCCCTCAACTTCACCGACGAACGATAACTTTATCTTAAAGTTCTCGAGAGCCCTGATCATGGCCGAAACGACTCGAATTTCTGAAAACAACGCACCGACATGATCGCCTCGAGGCATTTAGCACCCTCGTAAAATTTCGGGCAAATCGGACGAGGTTGTATTTTTCCACAACTTGGACCGAAACCTTAGGCCGAACAAAATCGTCGGATGCGAAGCGAAATTGTTTGGCCTGAAAATTTACGAGCTTGTGCAGAACATCGAGGCAATCATGTCGGCGGGAGGGACGAGGTAATTCGAGTTCGTTTGCCCCCCCAACTTCACTGACGAACGATAACTTTTTCTGAAAGTTCACGAGAGCCCCGATCTTGGCCGAAACGACTCGAATTTCTGAAAACAACGCACCGACATGATCGCCTCGAGGCATTTAGCGCCCTCGTAAAATTTTGGGCAAATCGGACGAGGTTGTATTTTTCCACAACTTGGACCGAAACCCTAGGCCGAACAAAATGGTCGGATGCGAGGCAAAATTGTTTGGCCCGAAAATTTACGAGCTTGTGCAGAACATCGAGGCAATCAAGTCGGCGGGTGGGACGAAGTGATTCGAATTCGTTTGCCCCCCCAACTTCACTGACGAACGATAACTTTTTCTGAAAGTTCACGAGAGCCCCAATCATGGCCAAAACGACTCGAATTTCTGAAAACAACGCACCGACATGATCGGGTCGAGGCATTTAGCACCCTCGTAAAATTTCGAGCAAATCGGACGAGGTTGTATTTTACCACAACTTGGACCGAAACCCTAGGCCGAACAAAATGGTCGGATGCGAGGCAAAATTGTTTGGCCCGAAAATTTACGAGCTTGTGCAGAACATCGAGGCAATCAAGTCGGCGGGTGGGACGAAGTGATTCGAGTTCGTTTGCCCCCCCAACTTCACTGACGAACGATAACTTTTTCTGAAAGTTCACGAGAGCCCCAATCATGGCCAAAACGACTCGAATTTCTGAAAACAACGCACCGACATGATCGCCTCGAGGTATTTAGCGCCCTCGTAAAATTTCGGGCAAATCGGACAAGGTTATATTTTTCCACAACTTCGACCGAAACCCTAGGCCGAACAAAATAGTCGGATGCGAAGCGAAATTGTTTGGCCTGAAAATTTACGAGCTTGTGCAGAACATCGAGGCAATCATGTCGGCGGGAGGGACGAGGTAATTCGAGTTCGTTTGCCCCCCCAACTTCACTGACGAACGATAACTTTTTCTAAAAGTTCACGAGAGCCTCGATCATGGCCGAAACGACTCGAATTTCTGAAAACAACGCACCGACATGATTGGGTCGAGGCATTTAGCACCCTCGTAAAATTTCGGGCAAATCGGACGAGGTTGTATTTTTCCACAACTTGGACCGAAACCCTAGGGCGAACAAAATGGTCGGATGCGAGGCAAAATTGTGTGGCTCGAAAATTTACGAGCTTGTGCAGAACATCTAGGCAATCAAGTCGGCGGGTGGGACGAAGTGATTCGAGTTCGTTTGCCCCCTCAACTTCACTGACGAACGATAACTTTATCTTAAAGTTCTCGAGAGCCCCGATCATGGCCGAAACGACTCGAATTTCTGAAAACAACGCACCGACATGATCGCCTCGAGGCATTTAGCACCCTCGTAAAATTTCGGGCAAATCGGACGAGGTTGTATTTTTCCACAACTTGGACCGAAACCCTAGGCCGAACAAAATGGTCGGATGCGAGGCAAAATTGTTTGGCCCGAAAATTTACGAGCTTGTGCAGATCATCGGGGCAATCTAGTCGGCGGGTGGGACGAAGAGATTCGAGTTCGTTTGCCCCCCCAACTTCACTGACGAACGATAGCTTTTTCTGAAAGTTCACGAGAGCCCCGATCATGGCCGAAACGACTCAAATTTCTGAAAACAACGCACCGACATGATCGGGTCGAGGCATTTAGCACCCTCGTAAAATTTCGGGCAAATCGGACGAGGTTGTATTTTTCCACAACTTGGACCGAAACCCTAGGCCGAACAAAATGGTCGGATGCGAGGCAAAATTGTTTGGCTCGAAAATTTACGAGCTTGTGCAGAACATCTAGGCAATCAAGTCGGCGGGTGGGACGAAGTGATTCGAGTTCGTTTGCCCCCTCAACTTCACTGACGAACGATAACTTTATCTTAAAGTTCTCGAGAGCCCTGATCATGGCCGAAACGACTCGAATTTCTGAAAACAACGCACCGACATGATCGCCTCGAGGCATTTAGCACCCTCGTAAAATTTCGGGCAAATCGGACGAGGTTGTATTTTTCCACAACTTGGACCGAAACCTTAGGCCGAACAAAATCGTCGGATGCGAAGCGAAATTGTTTGGCCTGAAAATTTACGAGCTTGTGCAGAACATCGAGGCAATCATGTCGGCGGGAGGGACGAGGTAATTCGAGTTCGTTTGCCCCCCCAACTTCACTGACGAACGATAACTTTTTCTGAAAGTTCACGAGAGCCCCGATCATGGCCGAAACGACTCGAATTTCTGAAAACAACGCACCGACATGATCGCCTCGAGGCATTTAGCGCCCTCGTAAAATTTCGGGCAAATCGGACGAGGTTGTATTTTTCCACAACTTGGACCGAAACCCTAGGCCGAACAAAATGGTCGGATGCGAGGCAAAATTGTTTGGCCCGAAAATTTACGAGCTTGTGCAGATCATCGGGGCAATAAAGTCGGCGGGTGGGACGAAGTGATTCGAGTTCGTTTGCCTCCCCAACTTCACTGACGAACGATAACTTTTTCTGAAAGTTCACGAGAGCCCCGATCATCGCCGAAACGACTCGAATTTCTGAAAACAACGCACCGACATGATCGCCTAGAGGCATTTAGCGCCCTCGTAAAATTTCGGGCAAATCGGACGAGGTTGTATTTTTCCACAACTTGGACCGAAACCCTAGGCCGAACAAAATGGTCGGATGCGAGGCAAAATTGTTTGGCTCGAAAATTTACGAGCTTGTGCAGAACATCTAGGCAATCAAGTCGGCGGGTGGGACGAAGTGATTCGAGTTCGTTTGCCCCCTCAACTTCACCGACGAACGATAACTTTATCTTAAAGTTCTCGAGAGCCCTGATCATGGCCGAAACGACTCGAATTTCTGAAAACAACGCACCGACATGATCGCCTCGAGGCATTTAGCACCCTCGTAAAATTTCGGGCAAATCGGACGAGGTTGTATTTTTCCACAACTTGGACCGAAACCTTAGGCCGAACAAAATCGTCGGATGCGAAGCGAAATTGTTTGGCCTGAAAATTTACGAGCTTGTGCAGAACATCGAGGCAATCATGTCGGCGGGAGGGACGAGGTAATTCGAGTTCGTTTGCCCCCCCAACTTCACTGACGAACGATAACTTTTTCTGAAAGTTCACGAGAGCCCCGATCTTGGCCGAAACGACTCGAATTTCTGAAAACAACGCACCGACATGATCGCCTCGAGGCATTTAGCACCCTCGTAAAATTTCGGGCAAATCGGACGAGGTTGTATTTTTCCACAACTTGGACCGAAACCATAAGCCGAACAAAATGGTCGGATGCGAGGCAAAATTGTTTGGCCCGAAAATTTACGAGCTTGTGCAGAACATCGAGGCAATCATGTCGGCGGGAGGGACGAGGTAATTCGAGTTCGTTTGCCCCCCCAACTTCACTGACGAACGATAACTTTTTCTGAAAGTTCACGAGAGCCCCGATCATGGCCGAAACGACTCGAATTTCTGAAAACAACGCACCGACATGATCGCCTCGAGGCATTTAGCGCCCTCGTAAAATTTCGGGCAAATCGGACGAGGTTGTATTTTTCCACAACTTGGACCGAAACCCTAGGCCGAACAAAATGGTCGGATGCGAGGCAAAATTGTTTGGCCCGAAAATTTACGAGCTTGTGCAGATCATCGGGGCAAAAAAGTCGGCGGGTGGGACGAAGTGATTCGAGTTCGTTTGCCTCCCCAACTTCACTGACGAACGATAACTTTTTCTAAAAGTTCACGAGAGCCCCGATCATAGCCGAAACGACTCGAATTTCTGAAAACAATGCACCGACATGATCGCCTAGAGGCATTTAGCGCCCTCGTAAAATTTCGGGCAAATCGGACGAGGTTGTATTTTTCCACAACTTGGACCGAAACCCTAGGCCGAACAAAATGTTCGGATGCGAGGCAAAATTGTTTGGCTCGAAAATTTACGAGCTTGTGCAGAACATCTAGGCAATCAAGTCGGCGGGTGGGACGAAGTGATTCGAGTTCGTTTGCCCCCTCAACTTCACTAACGAACGATAACTTTATCTTAAAGTTCTCGAGAGCCCCGATCATGGCCGAAACGACTCGAATTTCTGAAAACAACGCACCGACATGATCGGGTCGAGGCATTTAGCACCCTCGTAAAATTTCGAGCAAATCGGACGAGGTTGTATTTTTCCACAACTTGGACCGAAACCCTAGGCCGACCAAAATGGTCGGATGCGAGGCAAAATTGTTTGGCCCGAAAATTTACGAGCTTGTGCAGAACATCGAGGCAATCTAGTCGGCGGGTGGGACGAAGAGATTCGAGTTCGTTTGCCCCCCCAACTTCACTGACGAACGATAGCTTTTTCTGAAAGTTCACGAGAGCCCCGATCATGGCCGAAACGACTCAAATTTCTGAAAACAACGCACCGACATGATCGGGTCGAGGCATTTAGCACCCTCGTAAAATTTCGGGCAAATCGGACGAGGTTGTATTTTTCCACAACTTGGACCGAAACCCTAGGCCGAACAAAATGGTCGGATGCGAGGCAAAATTGTTTGGCTCGAAAATTTACGAGCTTGTGCAGAACATCTAGGCAATCAAGTCGGCGGGTGGGACGAAGTGATTCGAGTTCGTTTGCCCCCTCAACTTCACTGACGAACGATAACTTTATCTTAAAGTTCTCGAGAGCCCCGATCATGGCCGAAACGACTCGAATTTCTGAAAACAACGCACCGACATGATCGCCTCGAGGCATTTAGCACCCTCGTAAAATTTCGGGCAAATCGGACGAGGTTGTATTTTTCCACAACTTGGACCGAAACCTTAGGCCGAACAAAATCGTCGGATGCGAAGCGAAATTGTTTGGCCTGAAAATTTACGAGCTTGTGCAGAACATCGAGGCAATCATGTCGGCGGGAGGGACGAGGTAATTCGAGTTCGTTTGCCCCCCCAACTTCACTGACGAACGATAACTTTTTCTGAAAGTTCACGAGAGCCCCGATCATGGCCGAAACGACTCGAATTTCTGAAAACAACGCACCGACATGATCGCCTCGAGGCATTTAGCACCCTCGTAAAATTTCGGGCAAATCGGACGAGGTTGTATTTTTCCACAACTTGGACCGAAACCTTAGGCCGAACAAAATCGTCGGATGCGAAGTGAAATTGTTTGGCCTGAAAATTTACGAGCTTGTGCAGAACATCGAGGCAATCATGTCGGCGGGAGGGACGAGGTAATTCGAGTTCGTTTGCCCCCCCAACTTCACTGACGAACGATAACTTTTTCTGAAAGTTCACGAGAGCCCCGATCATGGCCGAAACGACTCGAATTTCTGAAAACAACGCACCGACATGATCGCCTCGAGGCATTTAGCACCCTCGTAAAATTTCGGGCAAATCGGACGAGGTTGTATTTTTCCACAACTTGGACCGAAACCCTATGCCGAACAAAATGGTCGGATGCGAGGCAAAATTGTTTGGCCCGAAAATTTACGAGCTTGTGCAGAACATCGAGGCAATCATGTCGGCGGGAGGGACGAGGTAATTCGAGTTCGTTTGCCCCCCCAACTTCACTGACGAACGATAACTTTTTCTGAAAGTTCACGAGAGCCCCGATCATGGCCGAAACGACTCAAATTTCAGAAAACAACGCACCGACATGATCGCCTCGAGGCATTTAGCACCCTCGTAAAATTTCGGGCAAATCGGACGAGGTTGTATTTTTCCACAACTTGGACCGAAACCCTAAGCCTAACAAAATGGTCGGATGCGAGGCAAAATTGTTTGGCCCGAAAATTTACGAGCTTGTGCAGAACATCGAGGCAATCATGTCGGCGGGAGGGACGAGGTAATTCGAGTTCGTTTGCCCCCCCAACTTCACTGACGAACGATAACTTTTTCTGAAAGTTCACGAGAGCCCCGATCATGGCCGAAACGACTCGAATTTCTGAAAACAACGCACCGACATGATCGCCTCGAGGCATTTAGCACCCTCGTAAAATTTCGGGCAAATCGGACGAGGTTGTATTTTTCCACAACTTGGACCGAAACCTTAGGCCGAACAAAATCGTCGGATGCGAAGTGAAATTGTTTGGCCTGAAAATTTACGAGCTTGTGCAGAACATCGAGGCAATCATGTCGGCGGGAGGGACGAGGTAATTCGAGTTCGTTTGCCCCCCCAACTTCACTGACGAACGATAACTTTTTCTGAAAGTTCACGAGAGCCCCGATCATGGCCGAAACGACTCGAATTTCTGAAAACAACGCACCGACATGATCGCCTCGAGGCATTTAGCACCCTCGTAAAATTTCGGGCAAATCGGACGAGGTTGTATTTTTCCACAACTTGGACCGAAACCCTATGCCGAACAAAATGGTCGGATGCGAGGCAAAATTGTTTGGCCCGAAAATTTACGAGCTTGTGCAGAACATCGAGGCAATCATGTCGGCGGGAGGGACGAGGTAATTCGAGTTCGTTTGCCCCCCCAACTTCACTGACGAACGATAACTTTTTCTGAAAGTTCACGAGAGCCCCGATCATGGCCGAAACGACTCAAATTTCAGAAAACAACGCACCGACATGATCGCCTCGAGGCATTTAGCACCCTCGTAAAATTTCGGGCAAATCGGACGAGGTTGTATTTTTCCACAACTTGGACCGAAACCCTAAGCCTAACAAAATGGTCGGATGCGAGGCAAAATTGTTTGGCCCGAAAATTTACGAGCTTGTGCAGAACATCGAGGCAATCATGTCGGCGGGAGGGACGAGGTAATTCGAGTTCGTTTGCCCCCCCAACTTCACTGACGAACGATAACTTTTTCTGAAAGTTCACGAGAGCCCCGATCATGGCCGAAACGACTCGAATTTCTGAAAACAACGCACCGACATGATCGCCTCGAGGCATTTAGCACCCTCGTAAAATTTCGGGCAAATCGGACGAGGTTGTATTTTTCCACAACTTGGACCGAAACCTTAGGCCGAACAAAATCGTCGGATGCGAAGTGAAATTGTTTGGCCTGAAAATTTACGAGCTTGTGCAGAACATCGAGGCAATCATGTCGGCGGGAGGGACGAGGTAATTCGAGTTCGTTTGCCCCCCCAACTTCACTGACGAACGATAACTTTTTCTGAAAGTTCACGAGAGCCCCGATCATGGCCGAAACGACTCGAATTTCTGAAAACAACGCACCGACATGATCGCCTCGAGGCATTTAGCACCCTCGTAAAATTTCGGGCAAATCGGACGAGGTTGTATTTTTCCACAACTTGGACCGAAACCCTATGCCGAACAAAATGGTCGGATGCGAGGCAAAATTGTTTGGCCCGAAAATTTACGAGCTTGTGCAGAACATCGAGGCAATCATGTCGGCGGGAGGGACGAGGTAATTCGAGTTCGTTTGCCCCCCCAACTTCACTGACGAACGATAACTTTTTCTGAAAGTTCACGAGAGCCCCGATCATGGCCGAAACGACTCAAATTTCAGAAAACAACGCACCGACATGATCGCCTCGAGGCATTTAGCACCCTCGTAAAATTTCGGGCAAATCGGACGAGGTTGTATTTTTCCACAACTTGGACCGAAACCCTAAGCCTAACAAAATGGTCGGATGCGAGGCAAAATTGTTTGGCCCGAAAATTTACGAGCTTGTGCAGAACATCGAGGCAATCAAGTCGGCGGGTGGGACGAAGTGATTCGAGTTCGTTTGCCCCCCCAACTTCACTGACGAACGATAACTTTTTCTGAAAGTTCACGAGAGCCCCGATCATGGCCAAAACGACTCGAATTTCTGAAAACAACGCACCGACATGATCGGGTCGAGGCATTTAGCACCCTCGTAAAATTTCGAGCAAATCGGACGAGGTTGTATTTTTCCACAACTTGGACCGAAACCCTAGGCCGAACAAAAAGGTCGGATGCGAGGCAAAATTGTTTGGCCCGAAAATTTACGAGCTTGTGCAGAACATCGAGGCAATCTAGTCGGCGGGTGGGACGAAGAGATTCGAGTTCGTTTGCCCCCCCAACTTCACTGACGAACGATAGCTTTTTCTGAAAGTTCACGAGAGCCCCGATCATGGCCGAAACGACTCAAATTTCTGAAAACAACGCACCGACATGATCGGGTCGAGGCATTTAGCACCCTCGTAAAATTTCGGGCAAATCGGACGAGGTTGTATTTTTCCACAACTTGGACCGAAACCCTAGGCCAAACAAAATGGTCGGATGCTAGGCAAAATTGTTTGGCCCGAAAATTTACGAGCTTGTGCAGAACATCGAGGCAATCAAGTCGGCGGGTGGGACGAAGTGATTCGAGTTCGTTTCCCCCCTCAACTTCACTGACGAACGATAACTTTATCTTAAAGTTCACGAGAACCCCGATCATGGCCGAAACGACTCGAATTTCTGAAAACAACGCACCGACATGATCGCCTCGAGGCATTTAGCACCCTCGTAAAATTTCGGGCAAATCGGACGAGGTTGTATTTTTCCACAACTTGGAGCGAAACCTTAGGCCGAACAAAATCGTCGGATGCGAAGCGAAATTGTTTGGCCGGAAAATTTACGAGCTTGTGCAGAACATCGAGGCAATCATGTCGGCGGGAGGGACGAGGTAATTCGAGTTCGTTTGCCCCCCCAACTTCACTGACGAACGATAACTTTTTCTGAAAGTTCACGAGAGCCCCGATCATGGCCGAAACGACTCGAATTTCTGAAAACAACGCACCGACATGATCGCCTCGAGGCATTTAGCGCCCTCGTAAAATTTCGGGCAAATCGGACGAGGTTGTATTTTTCCACAACTTGGAGCGAAACCTTAGGCCGAACAAAATCGTCGGATGCGAAGCGAAATTGTTTGGCCGGAAAATTTACGAGCTTGTGCAGAACATCGAGGCAATCATGTCGGCGGGAGGGACGAGGTAATTCGAGTTCGTTTGCCCCCCCAACTTCACTGACGAACGATAACTTTTTCTGAAAGTTCACGAGAGCCCCGATCATGGCCGAAACGACTCGAATTTCTGAAAACAACGCACCGACATGATCGCCTCGAGGCATTTAGCACCCTCGTAAAATTTCGGGCAAATCGGACGAGTTTGTATTTTTCCACAACTTGGACCGAAACCCTAAGCCGAACAAAATGGTCGGATGCGTGGCAAAATTGTTTGGCCCGAAAATTTACGAGCTTGTGCAGAACATCGAGGCAATCAAGTCGGCGGGTGGGATGAAGTGATTCGAGTTCGTTTGCCCCCCCAACTTCACTGACGAACGATAACTTTTTCTGAAAGTTCACGAGAGCCCCGATCATGGCCAAAACGACTCGAATTTCTGAAAAAAACGCACCGACAAGATCGGGTCGAGGCATTTAGCACCCTCGTAAAATTTCGAGCAAATCGGACGAGGTTGTATTTTTCCACAACTTGGACCGAAACCCTAGGCCGAACAAAATGGTCGGATGCGAGGCAAAATTGTTTGGCCCGAAAATTTACGAGCTTGTGCAGATCATCGGGGCAATCAAGTCGGCGGGTGGGACGAAGTGATTCGAGTTCGTTTGCCCCCCCAACTTCACTGACGAACGATAACTTTTTCTGAAAGTTCACGAGAGCCCCGATCATAGCCGAAACGACTCGAATTTCTGAAAACAACGCACCGACATGATCGCCTAGAGGCATTTAGCGCCCTCGTAAAATTTCGGGCAAATCGGACGAGGTTGTATTTTTCCACAACTTGGACCGAAACCCTAGGACGAACAAAATGGTCGGATGCGAAGCGAAATTGTTTGGCCTGAAAATTTACGAGCTTGTCCAGAACATCGAGGCAATCATGTCGGCGGGAGGGACGAGGTAATTCGAGTTCGTTTGCCCCCCCAACTTCACTGACGAACGATAACTTTTTCTGAAAGTTCATGAGAGCCCCGATCATGGCCGAAACGACTCGAATTTCAGAAAACAACGCACCGACATGATCGCCTCGAGGCATTTAGCGCCCTCGTAAAATTTCGGGCAAATCGGACGAGGTTATATTTTTCCACAACTTCGACCGAAACCCTAGGCCGAACAAAATGGTCGGATGCGAGGCAAAATTGTTTGGCCCGAAAATTTACGAGCTTGTGCAGATCATCGGGGCAATCAAGTCGGCGGGTGGGACGAAGTGATTCGAGTTCGTTTGCCCCCCCAACTTCACTGACGAACGATAACTTTTTCTGAAAGTTCACGAGAGCCCCGATCATAGCCGAAACGACTCGAATTTCTGAAAACAACGCACCGACATGATCGCCTAGAGGCATTTAGCGCCCTCGTAAAATTTCGGGCAAATCGGACGAGGTTGTATTTTTCCACAACTTGGACCGAAACCCTAGGACGAACAAAATGGTCGGATGCGAAGCGAAATTGTTTGGCCTGAAAATTTACGAGCTTGTCCAGAACATCGAGGCAATCATGTCGGCGGGAGGGACGAGGTAATTCGAGTTCGTTTGCCCCCCCAACTTCACTGACGAACGATAACTTTTTCTGAAAGTTCACGAGAGCCCCGATCATGGCCGAAACGACTCGAATTTCAGAAAACAACGCACCGACATGATCGCCTCGAGGCATTTAGCGCCCTCGTAAAATTTCGGGCAAATCGGACGAGGTTGTATTTTTCCACAACTTGGACCGAAACCCTAGGCCGAACAAAATGGTCGGATGCGAGGCAAAATTGTTTGGCCCGAAAATTTACGAGCTTGTGCAGATCATCGGGGCAATAAAGTCGGCGGGTGGGACGAAGTGATTCGAGTTCGTTTGCCTCCCCAACTTCACTGACGAACGATAACTTTTTCTGAAAGTTCACGAGAGCCCCGATCATAGCCGAAACGACTCGAATTTCTGAAAACAACGCACCGACATGATCGCCTAGAGGCATTTAGCGCCCTCGTAAAATTTCGGGCAAATCGGACGAGGTTGTATTTTTCCACAACTTGGACCGAAACCCTAGGCCGAACAAAATGGTCGGATGCGAGGCAAAATTGTTTGGCTCGAAAATTTACGAGCTTGTGCAGAACATCTAGGCAATCAAGTCGGCGGGTGGGACGAAGTGATTCGAGTTCGTTTGCCCCCTCAACTTCACTGACGAACGATAACTTTATCTTAAAGTTCTCGAGAGCCCCGATCATGGCCGAAACGACTCGAATTTCTGAAAACAACGCACCGACATGATCGGGTCGAGGCATTTAGCACCCTCGTAAAATTTCGAGCAAATCGGACGAGGTTGTATTTTTCCACAACTTGGACCGAAACCCTAGGCCGAACAAAATGGTCGGATGCGAGGCAAAATTGTTTGGCCCGAAAATTTACGAGCTTGTGCAGAACATCGGGGCAATCAAGTCGGCGGGTGGGACGAAGTGATTCGAGTTCGTTTGCCCCCCCCAACATCACTGACGAACGATAACTTTTTCTGAAAGTTCACGAGAGCCCCGATGAAGGCCGAAACGACTCGAATTTCTGAAAACAACGCACCGACATGATCGCCTCGAGGCATTTAGCGCCCTCGTAAAATTTCGGGCAAATCGGACGAGGTTGTATTTTTCCACAACTTGGACCGAAACCCTAGGCCGAACAAAATGGTCGGATGCGAGGCAAAATTGTTTGGCCCGAAAATTTACGAGCTTGTGCAGAACATCGGGGCAATCAAGTCGGCGGGTGGGACGAAGTGATTCGAGTTCGTTTGCCCCCCCAACTTCACTGACGAACGATAACTTTTTCTGAAAGTTCACGAGAGCCCCGATCATGGCCGAAACGACTCGAATTTCTGAAAACAACGCACCGACATGATCGCCTCGAGGCATTTAGCGCCCTCGTAAAATTTCGGGCAAATCGGACGAGGTTGTATTTTTCCACAACTTGGACCGAAACCCTAAGCCGAACAAAATGGTCGGATGCGAGGCAAAATTGTTTGGCCCGAAAATTTACGAGCTTGTGCAGAACATCGAGGGAATCAAGTCGGCGGGTGGGACGAAGTGATTCGAGTTCGTTTGCCCCCCCAACTTCACTGACGAACGATAACTTTTTCTGAAAGTTCACGAGAGCCCCAATCATGGCCAAAACGACTCAAATTTCTGAAAACAACGCACCGACATGATCGCCTCGTGGTATTTAGCGCCCTCGTAAAATTTCGGGCAAATCGGACGAGGTTATATTTTTCCACAACTTCGACCGAAACCCTAGGTCGAACAAAATGGTCGGATGCGAGGCAAAATTGTTTGGCCCGAAAATTTACGAGCTTGTGCAGAACATCGGGGCAATCAAGTCGGCGGGTGGGACGAAGTGATTCGAGTTCGTTTGCCCCCCCAACTTCACTGACGAACGATAGCTTTTTCTAAAAGTTCACGAGAGCCTCGATCATGGGCCGAAACGACTCGAATTTCTGAAAACAACGCACCGACATGATTGGGTCGAGGCATTTAGCACCCTCGTAAAATTTCGAGGCATTTAGCACCCTCGTAAAATTTCGAGGCATTTAGCACCCTCGTAAAATTTCGGGCAAATCGGACGAGGTTGTATTTTTCCACAACTTGGACCGAAACCCTAGGCCGAACAAAATGGTCGGATGCGAGGCAAAATTGTTTGGCCCGAAAATTTATGAGCTTGTGCAGATCATCGGGGCAATCTAGTCGGCGGGTGGGACGAAGAGATTCGAGTTCGTTTGCCCCCCCAACTTCACTGACGAACGATAGCTTTTTCTAAAAGTTCACGAGAGCCTCGATCATGGGCCGAAACGACTCGAATTTCTGAAAACAACGCACCGACATGATTGGGTCGAGGCATTTAGCACCCTCGTAAAATTTCGGGCAAATCGGACGAGGTTGTATTTTTCCTCAACTTGGACCGAAACCCTAGGCCGAACAAAATGGTCGGATGCGAGGCAAAATTGTTTGGCTCGAAAATTTACGAGCTTGTGCAGAACATCTAGGCAATCAAGTCGGCGGGTGGGACGAAGTGATTCGAGTTCGTTTGCCCCCTCAACTTCACTGACGAACGATAACTTTATCTTAAAGTTCTCGAGAGCCCCGATCATGGCCGAAACGACTCGAATTTCTGAAAACAACGCACCGACATGATCGGGTCGAGGCATTTAGCACCCTCGTAAAATTTCGAGCAAATCGGACGAGGTTGTATTTTTCAACAACTTGGACCGAAACCCTAGGCCGACCAAAATGGTCGGATGCGAGGCAAAATTGTTTGGCCCGAAAATTTACGAGCTTGTGCAAAACATCGAGGCAATCAAGTCGGCGGGAGGGACGAGGTAATTCGAGTTCGTTTGCCCCCCCAACTTCACTGACGAATGATAACTTTTTCTGAAAGTTCACGAGAGCCCCGATCATGGCCGAAACGACTCGAATTTCTGAAAACAACGCACCGACATGATCGCCTCGAGGCATTTAGCACCCTCGTAAAATTTCGGGCAAATCGGACGAGGTTGTATTTTTCCACAACTTGGACCAAAACCCTAAGCCGAACAAAATGGTCGGATGCGAAGCGAAATTGTTTGGCCTGAAAATTTACGAGCTTGTGCAGAACATCGAGGCAATCATGTCGGCGGGAGGGACGAGGTGATTCGAGTTCGTTTGCCCCCCCAACTTCACTGACGAACGATAACTTTTTCTGAAAGTTCACGAGAGCCCCGATCATGGCCGAAACGACTCGAATTTCTGAAAACAACGCACCGACATGATCGCCTCGAGGCATTTAGCACCCTCGTAAAATTTCGGGCAAATCGGACGAGGTTGTATTTTTCCACAACTTGGACCAAAACCCTAAGCCGAACAAAATGGTCGGATGCGAGGCAAAATTGTTTGGCCCGAAAATTTACGAGCTTGTGCAGAACATAGAGGCAATCATGTCGGCGGGAGGGACGAGGTAATTCGAGTTCGTTTGCCCCCCCAACTTCACTGACGAACGATAACTTTTTCTGAAAGTTCACGAGAGCCCCGATCATGGCCGAAACGACTCGAATTTCTGAAAACAACGCACCGACATGATCGCCTCGAGGCATTTAGCACCCTCGTAAAATTTCGGGCAAATCGGACGAGGTTGTATTTTTCCACAACTTGGACCGAAACCCTAGGCCGAACAAAATGGTCGAATGCGAGGCAAAATTTTTTGGCTCGAAAATTTACGAGCTTGTGCAGAACATCTAGGCAATCAAGTCGGCGGGTGGGACGAAGTGATTCGAGTTCGTTTGCCCCCTCAACTTCACTGACGAACGATAACTTTATCTTAAAGTTCTCGAGAGCCCCGATCATGGCCGAAACGACTCGAATTTCTGAAAACAACGCACCGACATGATCGCCTCGAGGCATTTAGCACCCTCGTAAAATTTCGGGCAAATCGGACGAGGTTGTATTTTTCCACAACTTGGACCGAAACCTTAGGCCGAACAAAATCGTCGGATGCAAAGCGAAATTGTTTGGCCTGAAAATTTACGAGCTTGTGCAGAACATCGAGGCAATCATGTCGGCGGGAGGGACGAGGTCATTCGAGTTCGTTTGCGCCCCCCAACTTCACTGACGAACGATAACTTTTTCTGAAAGGTCACGAGAGCCCCGATCATGGCCGAAACGACTCGAATTTCTGAAAACAACGCACCGACATGATCGCCTCGAGGCATTTAGCACCCTCGTAAAATTTCGGGCAAATCGGACGAGGTTGTATTTTTCCACAATTTGGACCGAAACCCTAAGCCGAACAAAATGGTCGGATGCGAGGCAAAATTGTTTGGCCCGAAAATTTACGAGCTTGTGCAGAACATCGAGGCAATCATGTCGGCGGGAGGGACGAGGTAATTCGAGTTCGTTTGCCCCCCCAACTTCACTGACGAACGATAACTTTTTCTGAAAGTTCACGAGAGCCCCGATCATGGCCGAAACGACTCGAATTTCTGAAAACAACGCACCGACATGATCGCCTCGAGGCATTTAGCACCCTCGTAAAATTTCGGGCAAATCGGACGAGGTTGTATTTTTCCACAACTTGGACCGAAACCCTAAGCCGAACAAAATGGTCGGATGCGAGGCAAAATTGTTTGGCCCGAAAATTTACGAGCTTGTGCAGAACATCGAGGCAATCAAGTCGGCGGGTGGGACGAAGTGATTCGAGTTCGTTTGCCCCCCCAACTTCACTGACGAACGATAACTTTTTCTGAAAGTTCACGAGAGCCCCGATCATGGCCAAAACGACTCGAATTTCTGAAAACAACGCACCGACATGATCGGGTCGAGGCATTTAGCAACCTCGTAAAATTTCGAGCAAATCGAACGAGGTTGTATTTTTCCACAAATTGGACCGAAACCCTAGGCCGAACAAAATGGTCGGATGCGAAGCGAAATTGTTGGGCCTGAAAATTTACGAGCTTGTGCAGAACATCGAGGCAATCATGTCGGCGGGAGGGACGAGGTAATTCGAGTTCGTTTGCCCCCCCAACTTCACTGACGAACGATAACTTTTTCTGAAAGTTCACGAGAGCCCCGATCATGGCCAAAACGACTCGAATTTCTGAAAACAACGCACCGACATGATAGGGTCGAGGCATTTAGCACCCTCGTAAAATTTCGAGCAAATCGAACGAGGTTGTATTTTTCCACAACTTGGACCGAAACCCTAGGCCGAACAAAATGGTCGGATGCGAAGCGAAATTGTTGGGCCTGAAAATTTACGAGCTTGTGCAGAACATCGAGGCAATCAAGTCGGCGGCTGGGACGAAGTGATTCGAGTTCGTTTGCCCCCCCAACTTCACTGACGAACGATAACTTTTTCTGAAAGTTCACGAGAGCCCCGATCATGGCCAAAACGACTCGAATTTCTGAAAACAACGCACCGACATGATCGGGTCGAGGCATTTAGCACCCTCGTAAAATTTCGAGCAAATCGGACAAGGTTGTATTTTTCCACAACTTGGACCGAAACCCTAGGCCGAACAAAACGGTCGGATGCGAGGCAAAATTGTTTGGCCCGAAAATTTACGAGCTTGTGCAGAACATCGAGGCAATCAAGTCGGCGGGTGGGACGAAGTGATTCGAGTTCGTTTGCACCCCCAACTTTACTGACGAACGATAACTTTATCTTAAAGTTCTCGAGAGCCCCGATCATGGCCGAAACGACTCGAATTTCTGAAAACAACGCACTCACATGATCGCCACGAGGCATTTAGCGCCCTCGTAAAATTTCGGGCAAATCGGACGAGGTTGTATTTTTCCACAACTTGGACCGAAACCCTAGGCCGAACAAAATGGTTGGATGCGAAGCGAAATTGTTTGCCCGAAAATTTACGAGCTTGTGCAGAACATCGAGGCAATCAAGTCGGCGGGTGGGACGAAGTGATTCGAGTTCGTTTGCACCCCCAACTTTACTGACGAACGATAACTTTATCTTAAAGTTCTCGAGAGCCCCGATCATGGCCGAAACGACTCGAATTTCTGAAAACAACGCACTGACATGATCGCCACGAGGCATTTAGCGCCCTCGTAAAATTTCGGGCAAATCGGACGAGGTTGTATTTTTCCACAACTTGGACCGAAACCCTAGGCCGAACAAAATGGTTGGATGCGAAGCGAAATTGTTTGCCCGAAAATTTACGAGCTTGTGCAGAACATCGAGGCAATCAAGTCGGCGGGTGGGACGAAGTGATTCGAGCTCGTTTGCCCCCCGAAGTTCACTGTCGAACGATAACTTTTTTTGAAAGTTCACGAGAGCCCCCCCGATCATGGCCAAAACGACTCGAATTTCTGAAAACAACGCACCGACATGATCGCCTCGAGCCATTTAGTACCCTCGTAAAATTTCGGGCAAATCCGACGAGGTTGTATTTTTCCACAACTTGGACCGAAACCCTAAGCCGAACAAAATGGTCGGATGCGAAGCAAAATTGTTTGGCCCGAAAATTAACAAGCTTGTGCAGAACATCGGGGCAATCATGTCGGCGGGTGGGACGAAGTGATTCGAGTTCGTTTGCCCCCCCAACTTCGCTGACGAACGATAACTTTTTCTGAATGTTCACGAGAGCCCCGATCATGGCCAAAACGACTCGAATTTCTGAAAACAACGCACCGACATGATCGCCTCGAGGCATTTAGCGCCCTCGTAAAATTTCGGGCAAATCGGACGAGGTTGTATTTTTTCACAACTTGGACCGAAACCCTAGGCCGAACAAAATGGTCGGATGCGAAGCGAAATTGTTGGGCCTGAAAATTTACGAGCTTGTGCAGAACATCGAGGCAATCATGTCGGCGGGAGGGACGAGGTAATTCGAGTTCGTTTGCCCCCCCAACTTCACTGACGAACGATAACTTTTTCTGAAAGTTCACGAGAGCCCCGATCATGGCCGAAACGACTCGAATTTCTGAAAACAACGCACCGACATGATCGCCTCGAGCCATTTAGCACCCTCGTTAAATTTCGGGCAAATCGGACGAGGTTGTATTTTTCCACCACTTGGACCGAAACCCTAGGCCGAACAAAATGGTCGGATGCGAGGCAAAATTGTTTGGCCCGAAAATTTACGAGCTTGTGCAGAACATCGGGGCAATCAAGTCGGCGGGTGGGACGAAGTGATTCGAGTTCGTTTCCCCCCCAACTTCACTGACGAACGATAACTTTTTCTGAAAGTTCACGAGAGCCCCGATCATGGCCGAAACGACTCGAATTTCTGAAAACAACGCACCGACATGATCGGGTCGAGGCATTTATCACCCTCGTAAAATTTCGGGCAAATCGGACGAGGTTGTATTTTTCCACAACTTGGACCGAAACCCTAGGCCAAACAAAATGGTCGGATGCTAAGCGAAATTGTTAGGCCTGAAAATTTACGTGCTTGTGCAGAACATCGAGGCAATCATGTCGGCGGGAGGGACGAAGTGAGTCGAATTCGTTTGCCCCCCCAACTTCACTGACGAACGATAACTTTTTCTGAAAGTTCACGAGAGCCCCGATCTTGGCCGAAACGACTCGAATTTCTGAAAACAACGCACCGACATGATCGCCTCGAGGCATTTAGCGCCCTCGTAAAAGTTCGGGCAAATCGAACGAGGATGTATTTTTTCACAACTTGGACCGAAACCCTAGGCCGAACAAAATGGTCGGATGCGAGGCGAAATTGTTTGGCCCGAAAATTTACGAGCTTGTGCAGAACATCGAGGCAATCGTGTCGGCGGGTGGGACGAAGTGAGTCGAGTTCGTTTGCCCCCCCAACTTCACTGACGAACGATAACTTTTTCTGAAAGTTCACGAGAGCCCCGATCATGGCCGAAACGACTCGAATTTCTGAAAACAACGCACCGACATGATCGGGTCGAGGCATTTATCACCCTCGTAAAATTTCGGGCAAATCGGACGAGGTTGTATTTTTCCACAACTTGGACCGAAACCCTAGGCCAAACAAAATGGTCGGATGCGAAGCGAAATTGTTTGGCCTGAAAATTTACGTGCTTGTGCAAAACATCGAGGCAATCATGTCGGCGGGAGGGACGAAGTGAGTCGAGTTCGTTTGCCCCCCCAACTTCACTGACGAACGATAACTTTTTCTGAAAGTTCACGAGAGCCCCGATCTTGGCCGAAACGACTCGAATTTCTGAAAACAACGCACCGACATGATCGCCTCGAGGCATTTAGCGCCCTCGTAAAATTTCGGGCAAATCGGACGAGGTTGTGTTTTTCCACAACTTGGACCGAAACCCTAGGCCGAACAAAATGGTCGGATGCGAAGCGAAATTGTTTGGCCTGAAAATTTACGAGCTTGTGCAGAACATCGAGGCAATCATGTCGGCGGGAGGGACGAGGTGATTCGAGTTCGTTTGCCCCCCCAACTTCACTGACGAACGATAACTTTTTCTGAAAGTTCACGAGAGCCCCGAGGATGCCCAAAACGACTCGAATTTCTGAAAACAACGAACCGACATGATCGCGTCAAGGCATTTAGCACCCTGATAAAATGTCGCACAAATCGGACGAGGATGTGTTTTTCACAACTCGGACCGAAACCTTAGGCCGAACAAAATGGTCGGTTGCGAGGCGAAATTGTTTGGCCCGAAAATTAACGAGCTTGTGCAGAACATCGGGGCAATCATGTCGGCGGGTGGGACGAAGTGATTCGAGTTCGTTTGCCCCCCCAACTTCACTGTCGAACGATAACTTTTTCTGAAAGTTCACGAGAGCCCCGATCATGGCCAAAACGACTCGAATTTCTGAAAACAATGCACCGACATGATCGCCTCGAGCCATTTAGCACCCTCGTAAAATTTCAGGCAAATCCGACGAGGATGTATTTTTTCACAACTTGGACCGAAACCCTAGGCCGAAGAAAATGGTCGGATACGAGGCAAAATTGTTTGGCCCGACAATTTACGAGCTTGTGCAGAACATCGAGGCAATCAAGTCGGCGGGTGGGACGAAGTGATTCGTGTTCGTTTGCCCCCCCAACTTCACTGTCGAACGATAACTTTTTCTGAAAGTTCACGAGAGCCCCGATCATGGCCGAAACGACTCGAATTTCTGAAAACAACGCACCGGCATGATCGCCTTGAGCCATTTAGCACCCTCGTAATATTTCGGGCAAATCGAAAGAGGATGTCTTTTTTCACAACTTGGACCGAAACCCTAGGCCGAACAAAATGGTCGGATTCGAGGCGAAATTGTTTGGTCCAAAAATTTACGAGCTTGTGCAGAACAACGAGGCAATCATGTCGTCGGGTGGGACGAAATGAGTCGAGTTCGTTTGCCCCCCCAACTTCACTGACGAACGATAACTTTTTCTGAAAGTTCACGAGAGCCCCGATCATGGCCGAAACGACTCGAATTGCTGAAAACAACGCACCGACATGATCGCCTCGAGGCATTTAGCACCCTCGTAAAATCTCGTGCAAATCGGACGAGGTTGTATTTTTTCACAACTTGGACCGAAACCTTGGGCCGAACAAAATGGTCGGTTGCGAGGCGAAATTGTTTGGCCCGAAAATTGACGAGCTTGTGCAGAACATCGGGGCAGTCATGTCGGCGGGTGGGACGAAGTGATTCGAGTTCGTTTGCCCCCCCAACTTCACTGACGAACGATAACTTTTTCTGAAAGTTCACGAGAGCCCCAATCATGGCCGAAACGACTCGAATTTCTGAAAACAACGCACCGACATGATCGGGTCGAGGCATTTAGCACCCTCGTAAAATTTCGGGCAAATCGGATGAGGTTGTATTTTTCCACAACTTGGACCGAAACCATAGGCCGAACAAAATGGTCGGATGCGAGGCAAAATTGTTTGGCCCGAAAATTTACGAGCTTGTGCAGAACATCGAGGCAATCAAGTCGGCGGGTGGGACGAAGTGATTCCAGTTCGTTTGCCCCCCCAACTTCACTGACGAACGATAACTTTATCTGAAAGTTCACGAGAGCCCCGATCATGGCCGAAACGGCTCGAATTTCTGAAAACAACGCACCGACATGATCACCTCGAGGCATTTAGCGCCCTCGTAAAATTTCGGGCAAATCGGACGAGGTTGTATTTTTTCACAACTTGGACCGAAACCCTAGGCCGAACAAAATGGTCGGATTCGAGGCGAAATTGTTTGGCCCCAAAATTTACGAGCTTGTGCAGAACATCGAGGCAATCATGTCGTCTGGTGGGACGAAATGAGTCGCGTTCGTTTGCCCCCCCAACTTCACTGACGAACGATAACTTTTTCTGAAAGTTCACGAGAGCCCCGATCATTGCCGAAACGACTCGAATTTCTGAAAACAACGCACCGACATGATCGCCTTGAGGCATTTAGCACCGTCGTAAAATTTCGGGCAAATCGGACGAGGTTGTATTTTTCCACAACTTGGACCGAAACCCTAGGCCGAACAAAATGGTCGGATGCGAGGCAAAATTGTTTGGCCCGAAAATTTACGAGCTTGTGCAGAACATCGAAGCAATCAAGTTGGCGGGTGGGACGAAGTGATTCGAGTTCGTTTGCCCCCCCAACTTCACTGACGAACGATAACCTTTTCTGAAAGTTCACGAGAGCCCCGATCATGGCCGAAACGACTCGAATTTCTGACAACAACGCACCGACATGATCGCCTCGAGGCATTTAGCGCCCTCGTAAAATTTCGGGCAAATCGGACGAGGTTGTATTTTTCCACAACTTGGACCGAAACCCTAGGCCGAACAAAATGGTCGGATGCGAAGCGAAATTGTTTGGCCTAAAAATTTACGAGCTTGTGGAGAACATCGAGGCAATCATGTCAGCGGGAGGGACGAGGTAATTCGAGTTCGTTTGCCCCCCCAACTTCACTGAGATACGATAACTTTTTCTGAAAGTTCACGAGAGCCCCGATCATGGCCGAAACTACTCGAATTTCTGAAAACAACGCACCCACATGATCGCCTCGAGGCATTTAGCACCCTCGTAAAATTTCGGGCAAATCGGAAGAGGTTGTATTTTTCCACAACTTGGACCGAAACCCTAGGCCGAACAAAATGGTCGGATGGGAGGCAAAATTGTTTGGCCCGAAAATTTAAGAGCTTGTGCAGAACATCGAGGCAATCAAGTCGGCGGGTGGGACGAAATGATTCGAGTACGTTTGCCCCCCCAACTTCACTGATGAAGGATAACTTTTTCTAAAAGCTCAAGAGTGCCCCGATCATGGCCGAAACGACTCGAATTTCTGAAAACAACGCACCGACATGATCGCCTCGAGACATTTAGCACCCTCGTAAAATTTCGGGCAAATCGAACGAGGTTGTATTTTTCCACAACTTGGACCGAAACCATAGGCCGAACAAAATGGTCGGATGCGAGGCAAAATTGTTTGGCCCGAAAATTTACGAGCTTGTGCAGAACATCGAGGCAATCAAGTCGGCGGGTGGCACGAAGTGATTCGAGTTCGTTTGCCCCCCCAACTTCACTAACGAACGATAACTTTTTCTGAAAGTTCACGAGTGCCCCGATGACGCCCAAAACGACTCGAATTTCTGAAAACAACGGACCGACATGATCGCGTCGAGGCATTTAGCACCCTCGTAAAATTTCGCGCAAATCAGACGAGGATGTGTTTTTTGACAACTTGGACCGAAACCTTAGGCTGAACAAAATGGTCGGTTGCGAGGCGAAATTGTTTGGCCCGAAAATTAACGAGATTGTGCAGAACATCGGGGCAATCATGTCGGCGGGTGGGACGAAGTGATTCGAGTTCGTTTGCCCCCCCAACTTCACTGACGAACGATAACTTTTTCTGAAAGTTCATGAGAGCCCCGATCATGGCCGAAACGACTCGAATTTCTGAAAACAACGCACCGACATGATCGCCTCGAGCCATTTAGCACCCTCGTAAAATTTCGGGCAAATCGAATGAGGATGTATTTTTTCACAACTTGGACCGAAACCCTAGGCCGAACAAAATGGTCGGGTTCGAGGCGAAATTGTTTGGCCCGAAAATTTACGAGCTTGTGCAGAACATCGAGGCAATCATGTCGGCGGGTGGCACGAAGTGATTCGAGTTCGTTTGCCCCCCCAACTTCACTAACGAACGATAACTTTTTCTGAAAGTTCACGAGAGCCCCGATGATGCCCAAAACGACTCGAATTTCTGAAAACAACGGACCGACATGATCGCGTTGAGGCATTTAGCACCCTCGTAAAATTTCGAGCAAATCAGACGAGGATGTGTTTTTTCACAACTTGGACCGAAACCTTTGGCTGAACAAAATGGTCGGTTGCGAGGCGAAATTGTTTGGCCCGAAAATTAACGAGCTTGTGCAGAACATCGAGGCAATCAAGTCGGCGGTTGGGTTGAAGTGATTCGAGTTCGTTTGCCCCCCGAACTTCACTAACGAACGATAACTTTTTCTGAAAGTTCACGACATCCCCGATCATGGCCGAAACGACTCGAATTTCTGAAAACAACGCACCGACATGATCGCTTCGAGGCATTTAGCGCCCTCGTAAAATTTCGGGCAAATCGGACGAGGTTGTATTTTTCCACAACTTGGACCAAAACCCTAGGCCGAACAAAATGGTCGGATGCGAAGCGAAATTGTTTGGCCTGAAAATTTACGAGCTTGTGCAGAACATCGAGGCAATCATGTCGGCGGGAGGGACGAGGTAATTCGAGTTCGTTTGCCTCCCCAACGTCAGTGACGAACGATAACTTTTTCTGAAAGTTCACGAGAGCCCCGATCATGGCCGAAACGACTCGAATTTCTGAAAACAACACACCGATATGATCGGGTCGAGGCTTTTAGCACAATCGTAAAATTTCGAGCAAATCGGACGAGGTTGTATTTTTCCACAACTTGGACCGAAACCATAGGCCGAACAAAATCGTCGGATGCGAGGCAAAATTGTTTGGCCCGAAAATTTACGAGCTTGTGCAGAACATCGAGGCAATCAAGTCGGCGGTTGGGTTGAAGTGATTCGAGTTCGTTTGCCCCCCGAACTTCACTAACGAACGATAACTTTTTCTGAAAGTTCACGAGATCCCCGATGATGCCCAAAACGACTCGAATTTCTGAAAACAACGGACCGACATGATCGCGTCGAGGCATTTAGCACCCTCGTAAAATTTCGCGCAAATCAGACGAGGATTTGTTTTTTGACAACTTGGACCGAAACCTTAGGCTGAACAAAATGGTCGGTTGCGAGGCGAAATTGTTTGGCCCGAAAATTAACGAGATTGTGCAGAACATCGGGGCAATCATGTCGGCGGGTGGGACGAAGTGATTCGAGTTCGTTTGCCCCCCCAACTTCACTGACGAACGATAACTTTTTCTGAAAGTTCATGAGAGCCCCGATCATGGCCGAAACGACTCGAATTTCTGAAAACAACGCACCGACATGATCGCCTCGAGCCATTTAGCACCCTGTAAAATTTCGGGCAAATCGAATGAGGATGTATTTTTTCACAACTTGGACCGAAACCCTAGGCCGAACAAAATGGTCGGATTCGAGGCGAAATTGTTTGGCCCGAAAATTTACGAGCTTGTGCAGAACATCGAGGCAATCATGTCGGCGGGTGGCACGAAGTGATTCGAGTTCGTTTGCCCCCCCAACTTCACTAACGAACGATAACTTTTTCTGAAAGTTCACGAGAGCCCCGATGATGCCCAAAACGACTCGAATTTCTGAAAACAACAGACCGACATGATCGCGTTGAGGCATTTAGCACCCTCGTAAAATTTCGCGCAAATCAGACGAGGATGTGTTTTTTCACAACTTGGACCGAAACCCTAGGCCGAAGAAAATGGTCGGATGCGAAGCGAAATTGTTTGGCATGAAAATTTACGAGCTTGTGCAGAACATCGAGGAAATCATGTCGGCGGGAGGGACGAGGTAATTCGAGTTCGTTTGCCTCCCCAACTTCACTGACGAACGATAACTTTTTCTGAAAGTTCACGAGAGCCCCGATCATGGCCGAAACGACTCGAATTTCTGAAAACAACGCACCGACATGATCGGGTCGAGGCATTTAGCACAATCGTAAAATTTCGAGCAAATCGGACGGGGTTGTATTTTTCCACAACTTGGACCGAAACCATAGGCCGAACAAAATGGTCGGATGCGAGGCAAAATTGTTTGGCCCGAAAATTTACGAGCTTGTGCAGAACATCGAGGCAATCAAGTCGGCGGTTGGGTCGAAGTGATTCGAGTTCGTTTGCCCCCCCAACTTCACTGACGAACGATAACTTTTTCTGAAAGTTCACGAGAGCCCCGATCATGGCCGAAACGACTCGAATTTCTGAAAACAACGCACCGACATGATCGCCTCGAGGCATTTAGCGCCCTCGTAAAATTTCGGGCAAATCGGACGAGGTTGTATTTTTTCACAACTTGGACCGAAACCCTAGGCCGAACAAAATGGTCGGATGCGAAGCGAAATTGTTTGGCCTGAAAATTTACGAGCTTGTGCAGAACATCGAGGCAATCATGTCGGCGGGAGGGACGAGGTAATTCGAGTTCGTTTGCCTCCCCAACTTCACTGACGAACGATAACTTTTTCTGAAAGTTCACGAGAGCCCCGATCATGGCCGAAACGACTCGAATTTCTGAAAACAACGCACCGACATGATCGCCTCGAGGCATTTAGCACCCTCGTAAAATCTCGGGCAAATCGGACGAGGTTGTATTTTTTCACAACTTGGACCGAAACCTTAGGCCGAACCAAATGGTCGGTTGCGAAGCGAAATTGTTTGGCCCGAAAATTAACGAGATTGTGCAGAACATCGGGGCAATCATGTCGGCGGGTGGGACGAAGTGATTCGAGTTCGTTTGCCCCCCCAACTTCACTGACGAACGATAACTTTTTCTGAAAGTTCATGAGAGCCCCGATCATGGCCGAAACGACTCGAATTTCTGAAAACAACGCACCGACATGATCGCCTCGAGGCATTTAGCACCCTCGTAAAATTTCGGGCAAATCGGACGAGGTTGTATTTTTCCACAACTTGGACCAAAACCCTACGCCGAACAAAATGGTCGGATGCGAAGCGAAATTGTTTGGCCTGAAAATTTACGAGCTTGTGCAGAACATCGAGGAAATCATGTCGGCGGGAGGGACGAGGTAATTCGAGTTCGTTTGCCTCCCCAACTTCACTGACGAACGATAACTTTTTCTGAAAGTTCACGAGAGCCCCGATCATAGCCGAAACGACTCGAATTTCTGAAAACAACGCACCGACATGATCGGGTCGAGGCATTTAGCACAATCGTAAAATTTCGAGCAAATCGGACGGGGTTGTATTTTTCCACAACTTGGACCGAAACCATAGGCCGAACAAAATGGTCGGATGCGAGGCAAAATTGTTTGGCCCGAAAATTTACGAGCTTGTGCAGAACATCGAGGCAATCAAGTCGGCGGTTGGGTCGAAGTGATTCGAGTTCGTTTGCCCCCCTAACTTCACTGACGAACGATAACTTTTTCTGAAAGTTCACGAGAGCCCCGATCATGGCCGAAACGACTCGAATTTCTGACAACAACGCACCGACATGATCGCCTCGAGGCATTTAGCGCCCTCGTAAAATTTCGGGCAAATCGGACGAGGTTGTATTTTTTCACAACTTGGACCGAAACCCTAGGCCGAACAAAATGGTCGGATGCGAAGCGAAATTGTTTGGCCTGAAAATTTACGAGCTTGTGCAGAACATCGAGGCAATCATGTCGGCGGGAGGGACGAGGTAATTCGAGTTCGTTTGCCTCCCCAACTTCACTGACGAACGATAACTTTTTCTGAAAGTTCACGAGAGCCCCGATCATGGCCGAAACGACTCGAATTTCTGAAAACAACGCACCGACATGATTGCCTCGAGCCATTTAGCACCCTCGTAAAATTTCGGGCAAATCGAATGAGGATGTATTTTTTCACAACTTGGACCGAAACCCTAGGCCGAACAAAATGGTCGGATGCGAGGCAAAATTGTTTGGCCCGAAAATTTACGAGCTTGTGCAGAACATCGAGGCAATCATGTCGGCGGGTGGCACGAAGTGATTCGAGTTCGTTTGCCCCCCCAACTTCACTAACGAACGATAACTTTTTCTGAAAGTTCACGAGAGCCCCGATGATGCCCAAAACGACTCGAATTTCTGAAAACAACGGACCGACATGATCGCGTTGAGGCATTTAGCACCCTCGTAAAATTTCGAGCAAATCAGACGAGGATGTGTTTTTTCACAACTTGGACCGAAACCTTTGGCTGAACAAAATGGTCGGTTGCGAGGCGAAATTGTTTGGCCCGAAAATTAACGAGCTTGTGCAGAACATCGAGGCAATCAAGTCGGCGGTTGGGTTGAAGTGATTCGAGTTCGTTTGCCCCCCGAACTTCACTAACGAACGATAACTTTTTCTGAAAGTTCACGAGATCCCCGATCATGGCCGAAACGACTCGAATTTCTGAAAACAACGCACCGACATGATCGCTTCGAGGCATTTAGCGCCCTCGTAAAATTTCGGGCAAATCGGACGAGGTTGTATTTTTCCACAACTTGGACCAAAACCCTAGGCCGAACAAAATGGTCGGATGCGAAGCGAAATTGTTTGGCCTGAAAATTTACGAGCTTGTGCAGAACATCGAGGCAATCATGTCGGCGGGAGGGACGAGGTAATTCGAGTTCGTTTGCCTCCCCAACGTCAGTGACGAACGATAACTTTTTCTGAAAGTTCACGAGAGCTCCGATCATGGCCGAAACGACTCGAATTTCTGAAAACAACGCACCGATATGATCGGGTCGAGGCTTTTAGCACAATCGTAAAATTTCGAGCAAATCGGACGAGGTTGTATTTTTCCACAACTTGGACCGAAACCATAGGCCGAACAAAATCGTCGGATGCGAGGCAAAATTGTTTGGCCCGAAAATTTACGAGCTTGTGCAGAACATCGAGGCAATCAAGTCGGCGGTTGGGTTGAAGTGATTCGAGTTCGTTTGCCCCCCGAACTTCACTAACGAACGATAACTTTTTCTGAAAGTTCACGAGATCCCCGATGATGCCCAAAACGACTCGAATTTCTGAAAACAACGGACCGACATGATCGCGTCGAGGCATTTAGCACCCTCGTAAAATTTCGCGCAAATCAGACGAGGATTTGTTTTTTGACAACTTGGACCGAAACCTTAGGCTGAACAAAATGGTCGGTTGCGAGGCGAAATTGTTTGGCCCGAAAATTAACGAGATTGTGCAGAACATCGGGGCAATCATGTCGGCGGGTGGGACGAAGTGATTCGAGTTCGTTTGCCCCCCCAACTTCACTGACGAACGATAACTTTTTCTGAAAGTTCATGAGAGCCCCGATCATGGCCGAAACGACTCGAATTTCTGAAAACAACGCACCGACATGATCGCCTCGAGCCATTTAGCACCCTGTAAAATTTCGGGCAAATCGAATGAGGATGTATTTTTTCACAACTTGGACCGAAACCCTAGGCCGAACAAAATGGTCGGATTCGAGGCGAAATTGTTTGGCCCGAAAATTTACGAGCTTGTGCAGAACATCGAGGCAATCATGTCGTCGGGTGGGACGAAGTGAGTCGAGTTCGTTTGCCCCCCCAACTTCACCGACGAACGATAACTTTTTCTGAAAGTTCACGAGAGCTCCGATCATGGCCGAAACGACTCGAATTTCTGAAAACAACGCACCGACATGATCGCCTCGAGGCATTTAGCACCCTCGTAAAATTTCGGGCAAATCGGAAGAGGTTGTATTTTTCCACAACTTGGACCGAAACCCTAGGCCGAACAAAATGGTCGGATTCGAGGCGAAATTGTTTGGCCCGAAAATTTACGAGCTTGTGCAGAACATCGAGGCAATCATGTCGGCGGGTGGCACGAAGTGATTCGAGTTCGTTTGCCCCCCCAACTTCACTAACGAACGATAACTTTTTCTGAAAGTTCACGAGAGCCCCGATGATGCCCAAAACGACTCGAATTTCTGAAAACAACGGACCGACATGATCGCGTTGAGGCATTTAGCACCCTCGTAAAATTTCGCGCAAATCAGACGAGGATGTGTTTTTTCAAAACTTGGACCGAAACCTTAGGCTGAACAAAATGGTCGGTTGCGAGGCGAAATTGTTTGGCCCGAAAATTAACGAGATTGTGCAGAACATCGGGGCAATCATGTCGGCGGGTGGGACGAAGTGATTCGAGTTCGTTTGCCCCCCCAACTTCACTGTCGAACGATAACTTTTTCTGAAAGTTCACGAGAGCCCCGATAATGGCCGAAACGACTCGAATTTCTGAAAACAACGCACCGACATGATCGCCTCGAGGCATTTAGCGCCCTCGTAAAATTTCGGGCAAATCGGACGAGGTTGTATTTTTTCACAACTTGGACCGAAACCCTAGGCCGAAGAAAATGGTCGGATGCGAAGCGAAATTGTTTGGCCTGAAAATTTACGAGCTTGTGCAGAACATCGAGGAAATCATGTCGGCGGGAGGGACGAGGTAATTCGAGTTCGTTTGCCTCCCCAACTTCACTGACGAACGATCACTTTTTCTGAAAGTTCACGAGAGCCCCGATCATGGCCGAAACGACTCGAATTTCTGAAAACAACGCACCGACATGATCGGGTCGAGGCATTTAGCACAATCGTAAAATTTCGAGCAAATCGGACGGGGTTGTATTTTTCCACAACTTGGACCGAAACCATAGGCCGAACAAAATGGTCGGATGCGAGGCAAAATTGTTTGGCCCGAAAATTTACGAGCTTGTGCAGAACATCGAGGCAATCAAGTTGGCGGTTGGGTCGAAGTGATTCGAGTTCGTTTGCCCCCCCAACTTCACTGACGAACGATAACTTTTTCTGAAAGTTCACGAGAGCCCCGATCATCGCCGAAACGACTCGAATTTCTGAAAACAGCGCACCGACATGATCGCCTCGAGGCATTTAGCGCCCTCGTAAAATTTCGGGCAAATCGGACGAGGTTGTATTTTTTCACAACTTGGACCGAAACCCTAGGCCGAACAAAATGGTCGGATGCGAAGCGAAATTGTTTGGCCTGAAAATTTACGAGCTTGTGCAGAACATCGAGGCAATCATGTCGGCGGGAGGGACGAGGTAATTCGAGTTCGTTTGCCTCCCCAACTTCACTGACGAACGATAACTTTTTCTGAAAGTTCACGAGAGCCCCGATCATGGCCGAAACGACTCGAATTTCTGAAAACAACGCACCGACATGATCGGGTCGAGGCATTTAGCACAATCGTAAAATTTCGAGCAAATCGGACGAGGTTGTATTTTTCCACAACTTGGACCGAAACCATAGGCCGAACAAAATGGTCGGATGCGAGGCAAAATTGTTTGGCCCGAAAATTTACGAGCTTGTGCAGAACATCGAGGCAATGAAGTCGGCGGTTGGGTCGAAGTGATTCGAGTTCGTTTGCCCCCCCAACTTCACTGACGAACGATAACTTTTTCTGAAAGTTCACGAGAGCCCCGATCATGGCCGAAACGACTCGAATTTCTGAAAACAACGCACCGACATGATCGCCTCGAGGCATTTAGCACCCTCGTAAAATCTCGGGCAAATCGGACGAGGTTGTATTTTTTCACAACTTGGACCGAAACCTTAGGCCGAACCAAATGGTCGGTTGCGAAGCGAAATTGTTTGGCCCGAAAATTAACGAGATTGTGCAGAACATCGGGGCAATCATGTCGGCGGGTGGGACGAAGTGATTCGAGTTCGTTTGCCCCCCCAACTTCACTGACGAACGATAACTTTTTCTGAAAGTTCATGAGAGCCCCGATCATGGCCGAAACGACTCGAATTTCTGAAAACAACGCACCGACATGATCGCCTCGAGGCATTTAGCACCCTCGTAAAATTTCGGGCAAATCGGACGAGGTTGTATTTTTCCACAACTTGGACCAAAACCCTAGGCCGAACAAAATGGTCGGATGCGAAGCGAAATTGTTTGGCCTGAAACTTTACGAGCTTGTGCAGAACATCGAGGAAATCATGTCGGCGGGAGGGACGAGGTAATTCGAGTTCGTTTGCCTCCCCAACTTCACTGACGAACGATAACTTTTTCTGAAAGTTCACGAGAGCCCCGATCATGGCCGAAACGACTCGAATTTCTGAAAACAACGCACCGACATGATCGGGTCGAGGCATTTAGCACAATCGTAAAATTTCGAGCAAATCGGACGGGGTTGTATTTTTCCACAACTTGGACCGAAACCATAGGCCGAACAAAATGGTCGGATGCGAGGCAAAATTGTTTGGCCCGAAAATTTACGAGCTTGTGCAGAACATCGAGGCAATCAAGTCGGCGGTTGGGTCGAAGTGATTCGAGTTCGTTTGCCCCCCCAACTTCACTGACGAACGATAACTTTTTCTGAAAGTTCACGAGAGCCCCGATCATGGCCGAAACGACTCGAATTTCTGAAAACAACGCACCGACATGATCGCCTCGAGGCATTTAGCGCCCTCGTAAAATTTCGGGCAAATCGGACGAGGTTGTATTTTTTCACAACTTGGACCGAAACCCTAGGCCGAACAAAATGGTCGGATGCGAAGCGAAATTGTTTGGCCTGAAAATTTACGAGCTTGTGCAGAACATCGAGGCAATCATGTCGGCGGGAGGGACGAGGTAATTCGAGTTCGTTTGCCTCCCCAACTTCACTGACGAACGATAACTTTTTCTGAAAGTTCACGAGAGCCCCGATCATGGCCGAAACGACTCGAATTTCTGAAAACAACGCACCGACATGATCGCCTCGAGCCATTTAGCACCCTCGTAAAATTTCGGGCAAATCGAATGAGGATGTATTTTTTCACAACTTGGACCGAAACCCTAGGCCGAACAAAATGGTCGGATGCGAGGCAAAATTGTTTGGCCCGAAAATTTACGAGCTTGTGCAGAACATCGAGGCAATCATGTCGGCGGGTGGCACGAAGTGATTCCAATTCATTGTGAAGATGGAGTTCATCTTTTTAAGTTTGCTTATGAATGAAAACATTAATCTTGAAGTGATGCTTTAATTTTTGAAATAACATGAACTATTCATGATGTTTGTGGGTAACATTTCTGGAAAACCCTCACAAGACTTCACACGTCCTCTAGGGTTCTAGGGGTTTAAAAGGCTTGTTGCATACGCTAAATGCAATCGTACATCCCACGAAAGATGGATTTATCTTTTTGTTTCCTATTTTTTCATTTTGTTTTTAGTTTTGTATTGCTAAGGGACTAGCAATATGTAAGTTTGGGGGTGTGTTAAGTGCCAAAATATTCATATCTTTAGCCCTTAACTTACATGTTTTAATCCCTTAGTTTTAGTTAATTCATGCCATTTTACTTCCTTTTTGTATTTTCTTTGTTTTATAGGTTTTTGGAAGAAAAGAAAGCGTTTTCGAAAAAATTCTAAGCTTAAAGGGAAAATTGGGAAGACCTAGAAGATATGGTTAAGCTTAGCAAATCATGGTTAAGTTTAATCAAATAAAGGAAATGATTAATTCGGAATTTCTCAAATTGAAGTCAAATCGGATTGGAGGAAAAATTGGATTCTGCATACCTCTTGGTATTTTGACCATAACTTTCAGCTCAAACGCTCGATTGAAGTTATTCAAGCCGCATTGGAAAGCTAACTCAAAATTATACATCATCATGAAATAGAATTTTCCCAATTCGGAGCGCCGCAAGGCCAAAATCACGCCGCAAGTTAGGACTGCAATTCTAGGCGAATCCTATTCCGATTTGGACTTGGGTTTTCTTTATCCTAATTGGACTTGGACTTAAATCTCCGAAATTCCTAGGATTACTAGGGCTTCTAGGACTCTCCTAAGCCCTATAAATAGATCTTTAAGCCTCACAATTCAAGAGACAATTTTTAGGAGAATTAGAAGAGGCACAACTTTGCGAAAGGAATTTGGAGGCTACTTCTAGGAGCGGTTTTCGGTTCATTCTTTCCCTTCTGTTTTCTTTTTATTTTAATTATGTGTAAGTAACTCTTAAGGAGGGCTAGATTGAAGCCCTAATTATGTTTATTTAATATTTCAATGTTGGCGCCTTTGTGATAATCATGTTGTGATATTTAACTTGATTAACTCTTGTTTTTGTGAATTCCTCATATGTATGTGACTGGCCATTATATGCATGTGGTATGGACTAGTTAGTTAAATCAATTTGGATGACCGAGTCCTGGGTTTAACTAAGTAACAAAAGTAATCCACACCGGGTTCTTGGGTTCATCAACATGGGGAACTTGGAGTATACATCCATGCTAAATCCTTTAGGAAAGAAAAGAGTTAGAGTATACACCCATGCCTAACTTGTTGCTTAGGCAAATCTATAGCTTAAGGAGTATACACCCATGCCCTTAGGTTAACAAACTTTAGATATACATAACATGATCAAAACATTGGCATATTGGCATATTATCTAAATATAATTAGTGGTGGATATCAAAAGCCCTGCCTTTACCTTTACTTTATCTTTATATCTTTTTATTTCTTTTTCACAATATCAATTAAGTGACAAATTGATATTTTTAATTAATTCTAAATAAAATCACAATCTCCGTGGGTTTGACCTCGTACTTGCTGCACTATACTATTGTTTTGATCTTGTGCACTTGCGAGTTAAAATGTCCCAAATATTATCTATTAATTTAGGTAGTATTTGGCACAACACGCGTGTCTCGGGGAATCCTTTAGTATTTCATGTTCTTATCTTTACTTTATAAAATCTTTCTCCTTTCTTGTTTCTTTCTTATTCGCACCAAGTCTTTGTAACATTTGTTCTTTTCTGCTCTGCTCTTTCCTCAGGAACTTTCTGGCTATGTCTCAGGGAGAAGGATCAAGGTCCGATGGTGGTTTGGGTAAAATTTACCCAGCCTTGTGGAAGCCAATCTAACCTTGGCTGATGAGCGCCGAGTCAGGCTGGACTGTTATATCCCAAAAATGGTGAAACTCCGTTTTGATGACGAGAGGAAGGGCGCCATCGTGGACATTGGGAGCCACGAGGTCTACCATTATGAAGAAATGTTCTGTGCTGGCCTCAAGCTTCCGTTCCCCAAGGTCATCCGTGAACTTCTCGGTTGCCTGAATGTGGCTCCCCACCAATTGGTCCCCAACGCCTGGAGGATGTTTTTTCGCCTGTGTGGTTGTTTGGCCCATGGCCCTTGGAGAAGGAAAGTACTTGACCGTTTCAGAATTTCTCTGGATGTACCGACTCCAGAAGAATCCCAATAGTGATGGGCTGTATAACTTCAAGTCGAGACAGGGAAAACTCTTTTTTATGGATAAGACCTTCACTAGTAACCACAGATAGAAAAACATGTACTTCTTTGTGCACGGGCAATGGGAATTTGCTCCTGGAGAGAAAGCGGAGCAGCCGATAGTAGGGAGACGACTACCCCCCATTTGGGTCTCCACAAGAATTTGTGTTTGTTAGAGGACGAGATGGTCCGAGTTAACACGGTTCTGGCCTGGGCTCTGAAGCATGAGTCTATCATGACCTTCAAGAAATTGGTTACGATTGATGCGCTGAACCGCTGTTTATATGCCGACGAAGAGAGCGCCGGTGGGTCACGGAAGAAACTAGCTCGAACAGTTGTTGATTTGGGCCCTCCGGCAGCCAATACTCGAGGTGCTACCCCTCAAAAGCCTACGCTTGACAAAGGCAAGAAAAAGGTAGATGAGTCTCGGATAAGGAAGGCTCTGCGCTTGGTTGATGAGCCCGAGGAGCGTGAGGCTCCTCAGTTAAAGAAAAGGAGGCTAGTGAAGGGCAAGGGCCCTACTGTCGAGGCCGAGAAGGGGAAATCCGTCTTTGCCGACCTCTTGGCTGCTCGGAGGAGGGTTAATCTAGAGCCTGATGTGGCTTCGATAACGGCCTACGAGAATATCCTTACAAACCATCCTATTGCTGCAACCCCTTTGGCAGCGACCCTCTTAGGACCTCCTGGAGTTGCTCCTACTACAGCTATCCCCATGGGGTCGATATTGTTGTGCCAAATACTACATAAATTAATAGATAATATTTAGTACGTTTTAACTCGCAAGTGCACAAGATCAAAACAATAGTATAGTGCAGCAAGTACGAGGTCGATCCAACGAGGATTGTGATTTTGTTTCGAATTAATTAAAATATCAAATTGTCACAAATTTGATATTAAGAAAAATAAAAAGATATAAAGATAAAGTAAAGATAAAGGCAGGGCTTTGATATCCACCACTAATCATACTTAGATAATATAACAATATGCCAATGCTTTGATCATGTTATATCTATCTAATGTTTGTCAACCTAAGGGCATGGGTGTATACTCCTTAAGCTATAGATTTCCCTAAGCAACGAGTTAGGCATGGGTGTATACTCTAACTCTTTTCCTTCCTAAAGGATTTAGCATGGGTGTATACTTAGTTGTTCTTTAGGAAATCATATATTCAGTGGAAATCGACAAACGCATGAGGCTTAGAGCATGGGTGTATACTCCCGGTTCCCCATGTTGATTAACCCAAGAATCCGGCGTGGATTACTTTTGTTACTTATGTTAAACCCAGGACTCGGTCATCCAAATTGATTTAACTAACTAATCCAAACCACATGCACATAATGGCCAGTCACATACATATGAGGAATTCATAAAAACAGGAATTAATCAAGTTAAATATCACAACATGATCATCACAAAAGCGCCAATATTGAAATATTAAATAAGCATAATTAGGGCTTCAATCTAGCCCTCCTAAAGAGTTAGTTACACATAATGAAAATAAAAGTAAAAAGAAAGGGAAAGAAAGAACCGAAAGGTAGCCTCCAATTCCTCTCCCCAAAGTTGTGCCTCTTTCCTGAATGATTATTCTTGAGGTTTAAAGGTCTATTTATAGGCTCTAGAAGTCCTTGACAAACTAGTAAATCTAGGAATTTCGTAGGGTTTGAATCCTATTACAATTGGGAGTTAAAAAACCCTAATATGGAAACACTACTATTCTGGCCGCAGCTTTGAAGTGTCTTCTGCGCACAAGTGCGATCGATCGCAACCCGTGTGCATTCGATTGCACGTCTGCGATCGAGCCTCTTCTATTGTGCGCTCGATCGCTCGTGGCCGCTTCATACTTTGTCTTCTCCAGTAGTGCGCTCGATCGCAGGAAACCTGTGATCGATCGCAATGGTAGGATCTCCAATTTTTCCCATTTTCTCTCTTTTGAGCCCAAATCTTCCAGATTTACTTCATTTTCTTCCAAAAGCCTACAAAAGCATGGAAAACACAAAAATGAATTAAAATGACCTAATTAACTAAAACCAAACGTTTAAAACATGCAAGTTAAGGGCTTAAAATGTGAATATTTTAGCACTTAACACACCCCCAAACTTTCATATTGCTAGTCCCTTAGCAATACAAAACTAAAAACAAAATGGAAAAAACAGAAAACAAAAAGATAAATCAATTTTTCGTGGGATGTACCATTGCATTTAGCATATGCAATAGGCCTTTTAAACCTCTAGGAATTCTCTAGAGGACGAGTGAAGTCTCATGAGGGTTTTCCAGAGATGTTACCCACAAACATCATGCACAACTCATGTTATTTCAAAATGCAAAGTATCACTTCAAGATCATGATTTTTATTCATTAGCAAGCTTAAAAAGATGAACTACATCTTCACAATGAATTGGAATCTCAAAGTGCAATTAATTACAAAGGACATGCTAAATCATCACAAGTTTGAAATTTGTGTACAGTGAATTAGTACAAAATTATGAGGCTTCCAAATCTTTCCAATATGCAATGTCTCCATATCTCAAAATTCACTAGAATCCCTATTAGAATGAACAACCATGGCATATTTGTTTTTTTCCCTTTTTTTTTTTTTTTTTGGTCTGGTTGTGCAATGTTTGATTCCCTTAAGCTCTCTAATTGATTATTGTAGCGAGTATTAAGTCAATGACTCCCAAACCAGGTGGTTTTAGGGCATTAGGTGTAGAGACACCCCTAGGACTTACTAACTCGAGTCAAAAAGGCTACGAAACCAAACTAACCATGACATCAATCAAATCAAAAATTTTCACCTTTTGACGTGAACACTCAATGCTTTGAGGCAAGAGGCCCAGTTACTCAGTGAAAAGCCATCAATGATCATTTATTTCACACCTTTCTTTTCTTTTCTTTTTTCCTTCTTTTTTTTTTTTTTCAAATATGCCAAAGTGTCCATTTAATAAATCATCCAGTTTCATTCAAAATGCAGAAACACAAATATCAGACCTCATGTCATACCTTACAGATTATGTGCTAATGTGCTTTGCGTGATCAGATCAAACATGTGATTTTTCAACTATCCTCAACAAGTAACCAAACTAACAGATTCACTCATCAGATCATGTGTTCAAAATTTTAAGCTCACTAATGAATTCAAGCCACCATTCTTTTAGATCATCTTAAAATTTTAGAGCAAACATGAACATGCATAACATGTGTTACCTAAGTAAAATTGTTAGATAATAAAAATATAAAAACACATCAAAGCTGTTGGATTTACATGTTGACCCCTGCCTCACATTTTTTTAACATGTGCATGAACATGGTCCCGACAACAGAACTATTTTTTATTTTTTTACAAATAAACCAACACACACACAAACAAATAATTTGAAATTGGGACAAAGTGTGTGAACAATCATGTGTGCCCATACCCCAAACTTAAATGACACATTGTCCCCAATGTGTTTAAGTAAAGGAAAGAATGTACCCGGGAGATGGTCGATATGATCTTGGAAAGCATGGCTCATAGCACACCCCCAAACTTGAAGTGAAGCACACTTTCCCCTGCAAAACAAGAAAACACACAAACAAGTAAAAAGAAACAAACAACAAAACACAAAGGATATGTTATGTGGTGCCTCCCATGAGCGCTAAGTTTAACGTCTTCAGCCAGACTGTGACACTTTAAACTTGAAGCACCAATCTTTCCGTCTCTTGCACCAAAGGGAATGAATCTCTTCTGTTGCACAGTGCTTTCGAGTGTCTATAGATCGGGGAGGACCACTCTGAGTTTTCTCAAACAGTTGCTCATCTGGTGGGGAATCATGAACTGGAATAAAGTAAGAAGAAAACTTAGGGAGCTTCTCTATCTTGATGTCCTCAATTTGCTCATGTGGTAGCTCTAACAGGCTTCTCTCCTGGCCTCTTAGTGTTTCAAGAATAAGAGATGATGTTGAAGAAATCTCAATGCTCTCTTCTTTTCCCTGATGTGACTCTTGTGGAACTTCGGCTTGCTCTTCCTTCTCCTCTTCCACTTGATTTTCCGCCACCTCTTCATTCCTCAATGTGGTAATTGCTTGCTCATGATAGAAGGTGCACTCTTCCTCCATGTACTATTCATTGGGGTGTTCTATCAACTGCCTTCGACACTCTTCTTCTTGGTATTGGTGAGGTCTATTGATGCGGAATGTACTCAGCTCCTTGGCCAATTGTCCTATTTGTACTTCTAGTCTTTGAATGACTTGATCAGTCTTTGTATTGAATTGTTTTTTATTAGTCGTAGCTTGCTGTTGTGAAGGCACAAATTGTCGTAAAAGACTCTTCAGGTCCTCCTCTTCTAGGTCTTGGGCTGGTTGAACTGCTTGTTGGGAATTGCTTTGCTGTCCTTGAGGGTTCCGAATATTCCTACTGTTACTTCATGAAGAATTGAGGTGGTTGTGCCACCCTGAATTATAAGTGTTGGAGTAAGGATTGTTCTTGGGAGGATAAGTGTGTTGTTCCACATAATTGGCTTGCTCCTGATCTGCAAATGAGTACAAAGGGCAGGTCTCAGTAGTGTGATTTAATTGAGAACATATAGCACATACCTGAAGTTGAGTGGCTGGCTGAATGGGAGATATGTTTTGGGTAGTCATGGAGTTTACAAGCATATTTCATGTCTTTTGCATCGCAGCCAGCTGATCTTGTAGTGGTGGATCCGATTGAGAGGAATATGAATGATTTCTAAGAGCTTGAGCTTGCCATTGGAAATTTGACTGTTGGCTCCAGGTTAGGTTGCAGGAATCAAGATAGTTGTCATTCCCCGGTCTAGAGAACGATGTGTTCTTATGCCCATTAATTTTGTTAGAAATTTGTCTCATTATAGGACATACTCTAACACGGTGATAAGGGTCATGGCATAATGAACATGGTTCTTGGGGTGTTGGAACACCTCCCCACATGTGTAAAATAAAAAAAATCAAATAACAAAAAGTTAAAATTAAAAAGGGAAAATAAAACAAGATTGAAAATAAAACTTACGAAGATGTAGACGCAACTGACCCAGCATGAAATAAAAGAAAAAAAAATCAGAACTATAATTATCGCAATACTGTGCTGCTCTCTGGATGTGCGATCGATTGCACTGTGAGGTGTGATCGATCGTACTGGTGCGCTCTATCGCCCTAGTTGGGCGATCGATCGCACTTCCAGAGGCACAGAAACTGCGCAAAAGACTATAAAAACAGACAAATTTAAAACAAAAATAAACTAAAGGAAAAAAAAAATTCCAAACAAAATCAAACAATCCCCGGCAACGGCGCCAAAAACTTGTTGTGCCAAATAATACCTAAATTAATAGATAATATTTAGTACATTTTAACTTGCAAGTGCACAAGATCAAAACAATAGTATAGTGCAGCAAGTACGAGGTCGATCCCACGAGGATTGTGATTTTGTTTCGAATTAATTAAAATATCAAATTGTTAAAGATTTGATATTAAGAAAAATAGAAAGATATAAAGATAAAGTAAAGATAAAGGCAGTGCTTTGATATCCACCACTAATCATACTTATATAATATAACAATATGCCAATGCTTTAATCATGTTATATCTATCTAATGTTTGTGCAAAGGGCATGGGTGTATAGTCCTTTAGCTATAGATTTCCCAAAGCAACGAGTTAGGCATGGGTGTATACTCTAACTCTTTTCTTTCTTAAAGGATTTAGCATGGGTGTATACTAAGTTGTTCTTTAGGAAAGCATATATTCTGTGGAAATCGACAAACACATGAGGCCTAGGGCATGGGTGTATACTCTCGGTTCCCCATGTTGATTAACCCAAGAATCCGGCGTGGATTACTTTTGTTACTTATGTTAAACCCATGACTCGGTCATCCAAATTGATTTAACTAACTAGTCCATACCACATGCACATAGTGGCCAGTCACATACATATGAAGAATTCATGAAAACAGGAATTAATCAAGTTAAATATCACAACATGATCATCACAAAGGTGCCAATATTGAAATTTTAAATAAGCATAATTAGGGCTTCAATCTAGCCCTCCTAAAGAGTTAGTTACACATAATGAAAATAAAAGTACACATAATGAAAATAAAAGTAAAAAGAAAGGGAAAGAAAGAACCGAAAGGTAGCCTCCAATTCCTCTCCCCAAAGTTGTGCCTCTTCCGCAAATGATTATTCTTGAGGTTTAAAGGTCTATTTATAGGCTCTAGAAGTCCTTGACAACCTAGTAAACCTAGGAATTTCGTAGGGTTTCAATCCTATTACAATTGGGAGTTGGAAAACCCTAATATGGAAATACTACTATTCTGGCCACAGCTTTGATGTGTCTTCTGCGCATGGGTGCAATCGATCGCAACCCGGTGTGTGCTCGATCGCACGTTTGAGATCGAGCCTCTTCTGTTGTGTGCTCGATCGCTCGTGGCCGCTTTATACTTTGTCTTCTCTGGTAGTTCACTCGATCCCAGGGAACCTACGATCGATCGCAATGGTAGGATCTCCAATTTTTCCCATTTTCTCTCTTTTGAGCTCAAATCTTCCAGATTTACTGCATTTTCTTCCAAAAGCCTACAAAGGCGCGGAAAACACAAAAATGAATTAAAATGACCTAATTAACTAAAACCAAAGGTTTAAAACATGCAAGTTAAGGACTGAAAATGTGAATATTTTAGCACTTAACAGGTATCACCGGTCCATTCTGGTCCCAACATTCAGCATCTTTTAGTTGACCTGTTTTCAAATAGCTCAGTGGGGATGGAGTCGGAAAAGAATGGGCCGCATGCCGCTTCGGGAGAAGTGAGGCCTCGGGTTATGTCACTGATATCTGAGGAGCAGCCTCGGGTTCTGGCTCCGGTGCTCGAGGCTACGTCTCGGGCCCCGACATCGGCTCTTGAGGCTGAGGCTGGTACCGATTTTGAGGCCTCTAGCTATTCCTTGGTGAAGGTTCAGAGCATCGACTGGATCGTGGGGAAGCCCTTGTCTCAGTTCGGTGGACAATTGTTGGGGAACCCGTTCCAAGCTTTGGTGGATCTGGTTCTCCAAGATAGCTTAACGGGTGAGCGAGATATCTCTGCCAAGGGTATGGCAGAGTCGATGCTATTCAATTAACTATGTGTAAGTACCACTCTTCATGGGACTTTTCTTCTGCATACATTGTACTTCGTTTTAACTAACTTTCTTTGTTGCAGGGAGTGATGAAGTCGGTGGTTTTATACTGCTACTTCCAAAAATTTTGTCAAGAAACGACCTTGAAATCCGAGAACCTCCAGAGAAAGCTGGTGGCTTCTGAGGTTGAGAATGCCAAACTAAAGGATACGCTAGCTCAGTAAGATAAAGAGCAGCTCCTTCTCGGCTAGCAGCAATCGGCAACTCAAACTAAGTTTACACAAGTCGAGTCCCGGGTCTCGACTCTGTCTTCTGAGTTGCAGACCCTTCGTGCTGACCAAGAGGATCATTCTATTGTAAAGGAGGATCTGCACCAACTTGAGGAGAAGCATGCAGAGGTTTTGGAGTAGCTGAAGGCTTCTCAGGCTGAGGCTACCGGCCAAAATGCTAAACTTAAATAGGCCATCAAAGGCCAGACAGTTGCTGTGGAGCGACTTAAATTTTTTCAGGGAAAGCTTGAAGAAAAGAAGCTACTACTTGAAGAAGCCGAGGCCCAATCTTCCAACTATTTGCAGCAGCTATCGTATGCTTCCTGGACTCGGGATAGTGCCTGGGCTAATGGGATCATTCTTGGTTTCAAGACCTTCCGGTCTTGGGCCAAGGATCCTGCTCACACTATCGACCTTCACATGGTGAAGCTCGAGACCATTCCCCGTTTTTAACAAGGCTTTAAAATAGCTTATCAGTCTCGGGTCAGATCTGATGCCCGATGCCGAGGGGATCGACAGATTTGCTCATCAGCCATTTTCGGGTTCCGAGGAGTCTTTGGGTGATGAAGGGACCGCTTCTGGACATGGTGCCGAGACCCCATCTCCTTCCAAGGCTCCATCTGTAGACCTCAAAGAAAGCTAAACTTTTTCTTTTGGCTTGTAATGAAGTAGTTAGTACATTTGATTCTTGACTTGTAAATCATAAACTTGAGACTTTAATGAAATGTGTCTTTTATTTATTTATTTATCTTAATTCTTGTAACTGTTGTAGTTTTGGCTATGTTTATTTCTTGGAGTAAACTAGTAATATTTTTTGAACACACCTTTTCTTGAGGGATTTATGTTCTTGACATTACATTTCTGAAGATTGTTTAGCCTTTTTCGAGCACACCTTTTTTCTTAAGGATTTCTGCTCTTGACAGGCTACTCGTTTGACTTCCTTCAAACACACCTTTTTCGAAGGTTTTATGCTCTTTACAAGTCATTAGTTTAACCTTCTTTGGACACACCTTGTTTGAAGGCTTTACATCCTTTACAGGTTGTTAGTTTTAACCTTCTTCAGACACACCTTGTTTGAAGGTTTTATGTCCTTTACAGGTTGTTAGTTTTAACCTTCTTCGGACACACCATGTTTGAAGGTTTTACGTCCTTTACAGGTTTTTTTTTTTTTTTTTTCTTAAGAACTATGTCTCATCCGGTTTGGTCTCGGGAAAGTTCTGAATTTTCCTGATGGCCTTTCCGCTGTTTACCCTGAGGGTAATTTGATTTACCTTGCTTTTGAAATGCTTGAAAGGTGATCGAAACTTCAGGAGATTCTTTTATTTAATGAAATAAAATGTAATGAAAATTACAAGGGAAATAAGAATCGAATGAGAATCAAACAAGAATCACCTTACTATAATAAGCTAGATAAAGTACTTTTTGAGGTGCTCGGCATTCCACGGCCTGGGGAGTGCTTTTCCTTCCATGCTCTCAAGGTAATAAGCTCCTGCCCTTCTGCATTCAATCACTCTGTAAGGTCCTTCCTAGTTAAGAGCTAATTTTCCCTCAGCAGGATCTTTGGTGGCAATGGTGGTCTTGCGCAAAACCAGGTCCCCGATCTTGAAGCTTCTGTGCTTGACCCCTTTATTAAAATACCGAGCCACTTTCTCCTGGTACACCGACATGGTTACTTGGGCCTGGTCCCGTTTCTCTTGTAGCAAGTCTAAATGTAGTTTGAGACCTTCATTATTAGTCTCGGGATGGAAGGTCTTGACTTGGTAGCTATCCGAGCCTACCTCGGCTGGTATGACTGCCTCAGTCCCGAAAGCCAAGGCATACGGGGTCTCCTCGGTGGGTATTCTTTTGGTTGTTCGGTATGCCCACAAGACTTCTTGAAGATCATCTGCCCAATCTCCCTTCCGATCTCCAAGTTTCTTCTTCAGAACTTTGAAAATTGTCTTGTTAGTAGCTTCTACTTGCCCATTTGCCTGGGGATGAGCTGGAGAAGAGTAGTAGTTTCCTATATGAAGCTTTGTACACCATTCTCGGAATGACTCGCAGTCAAATTGCTTCCCATTATCAATTACAAACGCATATGTAATACCATAGCGGCATACGACGTTCTTCCACAAGAACCGTTCTATGCTTTTGGCTGTAATGTTCACTAGGGCTTCTACTTCTGCCCATTTGGTGAAATAATCCACTGCTACAACTGTGAACCGCACACCTCCCTTTCCACGAAGTAGTGGCCTGGCTATATCTACCCCCCATTGTGAGAAAGGCCATGGCGAAGAGATCGAGCTCAGTTCTTCAGGGGTTGTTCTATAATGTTGGCAAAGCGTTGGCATTTGTCACAATTCTTGACTATCTATACCGAGTTCCGACTCATGTTCGGCCAGTATAAACTGGCTCAAATTGCTTTATGTGTCAATACTCTTGCTCTTGAGTGACTACCTCAAATACCTTCATGGATTTCGCGAAGGACATAATCACCTTCTTCCTTGGAGATACACTTGAGGAGTGGTAGCATGAAGCCTCATTTGTACAGAATCCCATTAATGATGGTAAATCTGGCAGCTCTAGTTCTGACTTGCATTGCTGATTTCTTATATGACGGGAGAATTCCCTGTTCCAAATATTCCCTTATGATCCCTTGCCATTCTGGTATGGTCTCTGTAACCGAGACCGAGACTGTCTCGACTACGGCAGGTCTTATTAAAGTCTAGATTGGCCCTTCAGGCTCTTCAGCGTCGTTAGCTGCTGCTAACGCCATCCGAGCTAGGCTGTCAACTCTTTCATTCTCTTCCCTTGGTATCTTCATAATACATAATTTCTTGAATGCATTCTGTAAATTTTGTGCTTTTGATATGTATTGCTTCATTTTACCTCCTTAGGCTTCAAACTCTCCTCGGATGTGTCCGACGATTACCTGTAATCGCTCCGTAGTTCAACGAACTCAGCTCCCATCTCACGAGCTAAATCGAGTCCTGCTAAAATTGCCTCATACTTGGCCTCATTATTGGTGGTCTTGAACTCCAACCTCAGGGAGCTGCATAACTCTTCTCCATCCGGGGTGATTAATACAACACCGACTCCACCATTCTTCCTTGTAGAGGATCCATCTATGTAGACTACCCATGTTTCGTCTTTCTGTCATTCTAGGGTGATAGGTAGGTTGGTGAATTTTGCTAAGAAATTGGCCAATACCTGCCCCTTGATAGTGTTCCTTGGGAGGAACTCACTATCAAATTCTCCGAGTTCGATTACCCAGTTAGCTAATCTGCCAGACAGATCTAACTTTCTGAGTACTTTCTTCAATGGATACTCAGTCAAGACTCTTATAGTATGAGCTTGGAAATACAGGCGTAGCTTCCTGGAAGCAAAAGTTAGCACAAATGCTAACTTCTCCATTTGAGGGTACTGCTCTTCTTCTCCCCTCAATGCTCTGCTGACAAAATAAACTGGCTTCTGAACGTCGTCTTCTTCTCAGATAAGGGTAGCACTAATAGATGTTGGGGAGACAGCTAAGTATAAATACAATGCTTCTTTGGGAACAGTTCTGCTTAATAGTGGTGAGCTTGTCAGGTGCTTCTTCAATTGCTCAAAAGCCTCTTCACACTCTTTAGACCACTCAAATGCTTTCCTTAGGATTTTGAAAAATGGTAGGCACTTGTCAGTCGATCGAGAGATGAACCGGTTCAACGCTACAATCCTACCTGTCAATTGCTGAAGTTGCTTCATATTCTTAGGTGAATGCTATCCAAGACTACTTGGATCTTCTCAGGATTAGCTTCTATACCTCGGTTTGATACCATGTAACTGAGGAATTTCCCTGAGGATACTCCAAATGCACATTTTGCGGGATTCAACTTCATCCCATAGTCCTTCAATGTTCTAAACGTCTCATGTAGGTCATTTACATGGCCTTCTGGTAGCACGCTTTTAACCAGCATATCATCAACATATACCTCCATATTACGCCCAATCTCATCTCGAAACATTTTATTAACCAGCTTGTGATACATTGCTCCTGCATTGTTTAGACCAAAAGGCATAACCTTGTAGCAGTACAGGCCTCGGTCAGTGATAAATGAGGTCTTCTCCCGGTCTTCTGGATCCATATAGATCGGATTGTAACCAGAAAAAGCGTCCATAAAGCTTAACAGGCCTTATCTAGCTGTTGAATCTACCAACACATCAATGCGTGGCAGAGGAAAGCTGTCTTTTAGGCATGCTTTGTTGAGGTCTGTAAAGTCCACGTACATTCTCCACTTGCCGTTGGATTTTTTGACCAGCACCACATTGGCCAACCAGTCGGGATAATATACATCCTCTATAAACCAAGCCTTAAGCACTTTCTCTACTTCCTCGGCGAAGGCCATATTCCGCTCGGGGGCAAACTTCCTTCGCTTCTACCTCACTGGCTTCATGCTTGGGTCCACATTGAGTTGGTGGAGAATGTCAACGGGACTGATTCCCGGCATATCTTCATGAGTCCAAGCAAATACCTCCATGTTTCCTTGGAGAAAGGTTACAAGAGCGTCTCGGATTCCCGAGGCGAGCTGTGTTCCTATCTTCACTACTTTCCTTCTCCCAGCTCGACGTCTTCTAAGGGCTCGACAGGTTCCCCTTTTAGGGGATCTTTGCTTTGGCTACCCACCACGCCGATCGTCAACTGAGCAGGATCTGCTTTCTTGAGGGAAATGTTATAACATTTCCTTGCTACGATTTGATCTCCTCTCACCTCTCCGACTCCTTCCTCTGTAGGAAACTTCATCATCAAATGGTAAGTTGAAGTTACAGCCTTCAACTTATTGAGGGACGGTTGACCAATGATCACATTGTAGGCAGACGGTCGATCGATCACCAAAAAGTCTACCATGGTTGTAGACTGCCTAGGAGCTATCCCCACTGTAACCGGGAGGAAGATGAGTCCTATTGGCTGGATTTGTTCCCCAGCAAACCCTACCAATGGCGAATCAAACGATTGGATCCTATCTCGATCAACACCCATCTGTTTGAAAACCGGCTAGTATAAAATATTAGCGAACTACCATTATCCACTAAGACTCGATGGATTTTATGGTTGGCAACCATTAGTGTAACTACTAACACATCATCGTGGGGGAATATTACCCCTTAGCGTCCTCTTCAGAGAAGGATATAGCCATCACCTCCTTCTTCGCAACTTTTGAAGGTCTTCCTATTGACAATACCTCATCATCAGCCTTGGTTCTTCTTACGTAAGCTTTTCTAGATGAACTAGAACTTCCTCTGCCAGCTATTCCTACCGAGATGGTGTGGATCTCCCTTACTACATCCTAATGCTGAGGCTGATGGGCATCCCGGTCTCGTCTCAATTCTGCCTGCTGATTGTGTATCGGTTCAACATACTGATCTTCCCTCGGCCTTACTTCTCGGTTTCTAGGAGCTTCTCGGTTCCCTTCAAGTAACGGGGGCTCCTCATTCCTTCCTTGATTCCTCTCATCTACCAGGAATTTCACAAACTTCCAGTTTCTGATGTGATTCTCAATCTCCTGCCGCAAGGTTATACATTCCTTGGTTAAGTGACTATGGTCCCGATGATACTCGCAGTATTTCTGAGGGTCACGCCTCTTAGGGTCGTCTTTCAACTTGCTTGGCCATTTGAAGGCAGGATCCCTCCTTATCTCCATGAATACCTCAGTCATGCTAGTATTCAGTGGAGTGAACTTCGGGCTCTGCAATTTTTGAGGGTCCATCCTTGGGTACGATGGGACCACCTTCCCTGATTTCTTCACATTCTTCTCTTCTTTCTTTCCAACACTAGCCAGTACTGCCTTCACAATACAACTCTTGGCTTTGATTTCTTCCCTTTGAGACTTTATGAGAGCTTTGATAGTTTCTTCTTGATTAATGTACTCATCAGCCTTCTTCATGATTTGACTGAGAGTCACTAACTTAGAACTTTTCGACAGCTTGGCCATCAATGGCCCATCAGCCCTTGCCCTGTGCATCAAAGCATCAAGTACTGTCTGCTTATTCAGATTTTCAATCATTAGCTTCTCCTGGTTAAATCTGAGCATGAATTCCTTTAACGACTCCTCCTTCCCTTGGACAAGGGATAGCAAATAAGCTGGATTCTTCTTCCTCTTTCAGGTAGCCAAAAACTAACTTAAGAACAGGCGCCCGAGAGTTTTGAAATCATCTATTGAATTGGCTGGGAGTCTTTCAAACCAATCTTTAGCTACTCCAGCCAAAGTTAGGGGGAAAGCCCTACATGAAATCTTGTCTGGGGTACCATGAAGGATGAAATGCGCACGAAGACTCTCCATATGGTCTGTTGGATCCCCGGTGCCATCATAGGTATTAACTTGGTGCATCTTGAATTTGTCAGGGAGGGGGAAATTCATGACCTGAGGAGTGAAGGGCAGATTCGTGTTCTCCATGAGCTCCCCTGCATTGGACTGATCTCCGACATTAGCTATCAGGAGAACCACCTCTTCGTATTTTTTCTTAAGAACCTGCAAGTTAGTATTAACGTTGCTCTTGCTATGCCCTTCAGCACGACGATCCTCCTGGCGGGGAGACTACTCCCGTTGAGATCTAGTATAACGAGACCTCTCGGGGTTCGCCCGCTGACTATCTTCTACATTTTGGACAGTTGTGTGATGGCTGGCTTGAACTGAACTCGCATCATCCTCGTGATCAGAACCTCGAGCCCTCTTCCCCCTACGAATTTCAGCTCGTCTCTCCTTCTCGCCCCTATCCTCGTGTCTTTTGGTCCTCCTTTCTTCCCGCTCTTGATCCCTTCCGCTATTATGGCCTTCAGCAACTGTGAGCTTAGTGGCGAGATCTTCATTCTGCTTCTACAAAGCCTTCATGGATTCGATCGTCTGCTTCATGAACCCAGCTAAGTCAGGAGGTGCTCCAGTAGCCGCACGAGGTATGTCAGGCTGACGCACCGATTGAGAATGGGAGCGTGTAGTCACCATACCAAAATAATAAGAATTGATCAAATGAATGAAACTCGATGAAGTTTCCCACAGACGGCGCCAAACTATTGATATACAGTTTTCCAAGATGCTGACGTGGCACGCCTGGAGGTGGTGCTGACAACTTCGCGGACACTTCACGCTACACACAAAAAAGAACAAACAAGATTAGAGCCCCCGAGGGTGTCCCGGCGGGGGAGCTCCAATGCCTAAGTCAGAACGTGAGGAAAGAATATCTAAGCAACCAAAGTTGGATTGCGCTTACCTTCAATGAAAATTGGGACTTGTATTTATAGGCATTGAGTAGAATTTGTTTCCCGCACGTATTGGGACTCCTATATCTAAATTCCTATTTTGCAGTTATTTGATAAGGGTAGGAATCCTGAGACAAAGTGAAAAGGTTTTTGTTTGGGGTAGGTAACCCTTAGAATTTGAATAACAGCTTATCTTGCTTATATGTAGGGATTGTTTGTAAGTGGATAACCATCTACGTTGTAGAGAGTTTTTTGAATGTGAGATAATGATCACTTGGGCTAGTTTGAATACTTGCGTATCCTTAGTCGTAAAATGACAGATTTACCCTTGGCTCGACTTATTTGCTTTCTGATAAGTGTATTTTCAGCCCTTAACTTGCATGTTTTAATCCTTTGGTTTTGGTTAATTAGGTCATTTTACTTCCTTTTTATATTTTCTTTGTTTTTTAGGCTTTTGGAAGAAAAGAAAGCATTTCTGGAAGAATTACAAGCTTAAAGGGCAAATTGGGAAGACCTAGAAGATATGATTGAGCTTAGCCAATCATGGTTAAGTTTAATCAAATAGAGGAAAAGATTAATTCGGAATTTCTCACATTGAAGTAAAATCGGATTGGATGAAAAATTGGATTCTGAACATGTCTCGGTATTTTGACCATAACTTTCAGCTTAGATATTCGATTAAGGTGATTCAAGCGGCATTGGAACGCTACCTCAAAGGGCTACACATCATTGTGAAATAGAATTTTCCCAATTTGGAGCGGCGCAAGGCCAAAATCACGCCGTAAGTTAGGACCGCAATTTTGGGCGAATCCTATTCCGATTTGGACTTAGGTTTTCTTTATCCTAATTGGACTTGGACTTAAAACTCCGAATTTTCTAAGTTTACTTGTGTAACAAGGACTTCTAAAGCCTATAAATAGACCTCTTAGGTTCTAGGAATGGGTGTGGAGAAAGAGGCACAAGCTCTGGAAAGGAGCTGAAGGCTGAATCAAAAGGAGTTTGGGTTTTTCTTCTCTTCCACCCTTTTATTTTTGTTATGTAGTTTATATTTTTATTAGGGCTAGATTGAAGCCCTAATCATGTCTTTTATGATTGCAATATTGGCGTCTTTGCTACAATTATATTTTGGTATTTTTAACTTGATTAATACCTGTTATCTTATATTCCTCATATGTGTATGTCTGGCCAACATATGCATGTGGTATGGACTAGTTAGTTAAATCAATTTGGATGATCGAGTCCTGGGTTTAATAAGAGTAACAAAAGATATCCACACCGGATTCTTGGGTTAATCAACATGGGGAACCAGGAGTAGACACCCATGCCCTAGGCCTCGTGTGTTTGTCGATTTCCACAGATTTATGCTTTCTTAAAGAACAACTTAGTAGACGCCCATGCTAAATCCTTTAAGAAAGAAAAGAATTAGAGTAGACACTCATGCCTAATTCGTTGCTTAGGGAAATTAATAGCTTAAGGAGTAGACACCCATGCCCTTAGGTTGGCAAACATTAATTATACCGATATAATTGGCGCATTGGCATATTGTTATCTTAATTAGTCTGATTAGTGGCGGATATCAAAATCTTAATCATTTTTAATTTTGTTTATCTTTTATTTTATTTCTTTATTTTAACTCAATCGTGACAATTGAGTTTTATCTTTTAATTAAATTGGAATTTATTTCTAAACATAATTTACCAATCCTCGTGAGAATGATCTCGTATTTGCCTGCTATACTATTGTTTTGATCTTGTGCACTTGCGAGTTAAAACGTACTAAATATTGTCTATTAATTCAGGTAGTATTTGGCACAACAAGTTTTTGACGCTGTTGCCGGGGATTGTGTTAAATTTTGTTTAGAATTATTTTCCTTTAGTTATGTTATTTTAATTTTCAAGTTTTAATTTTGTTTATATAAAAAAAAAATCAAAAATCAAAAATCAAAAATCAAAAATATTTTCCTGTTTCTTTTTACTTCCTTGTTTCTGTCTTCTTTCAGCTTGCGGAACCTGCATTCTGTGACTGCGATCGAACGTAGGCCGAGTGTGATTGAGCGCAGTGCGATCGAGAGCAGTTCTAGGGAGCAATTTTGCCTTTATTTATTTTTCTAATTTTTGTTTTTGTTTCCTGCCTATTATTTTAATTTTTATTTCTGTTTTATCAAAAAAAAAAAGGAGTAAAATATATATATGTGTGTGTGTGTGTGTGTTTTTTTTTTTTTTTTAGTTTTCCATTTACTTCTCTGTTTCTGTTCTATTTCTATTTTGTTTTAGTTTTGCTTATTTTATTTTCTTTGTTTTTGTTTGTTTTGCTTTTATTTTATTTTATTTTATTGTTTAGACTATTCTGTTTTTCTGTCCGCAACTCTGATACTTTATGCGGCAGTGCGATCGATCGTAGCTCCCCTGCGATCGATCGTAGCTCCCCTGCGATCGAGCGCATCATTGCCACACAACAGCACTGAGGCTGCTGTGAGTTCTCTATGCTTTGGTGTTGCAACAGTGCGCTCAAGCGCCCATTCTAGGGAGATCGAGCGCTATTGTGCGATCGAGCGCACAGCCAGACAGCCGTACTGAAGCTGCTGATTTCAATTTTGCTTTTATTTTTCATTTTTATTTTTTATTTTTATTTGTTTGTTTTTGTTCTCTGTTTTCTTTATTTTTCATTTTATGTTTCTGTTTTTAAAGTTTGTTAGTTTTTATTTTTTTTGTGGTTTTAATTTTTCTCTATTTTTTTCCCACAACTTTGAGCTACCATGCGGCAATGCGATTGAGTGCACCTCCACCCAGCAGTACTGAAGCTGATGTACAGTCTGGCTGAAGATGGTTAAACTTAGCGCTCATGGGAGGCACCCCATAGTTATCCTATTATTTTTCTATTTGTTTTTCAATTTATTTTTATAGTTTTGTTTTTGTTTCCTTTTTATTTGTTTAGTGTTTTATTTTGCAGGGACAAGTGTGCTTCAATTTAAGTTTGGGGGTGTGCTATAAGCCATGCTATCCCAGACAATTTCGTCCGTATCCCGGGTAAATTCTTTCCTTTACCCGGGAATGGGTGCACATGATTGTTCACACACCTTGTACCAAATTCAAGTTATTTGTTTGTGTTTGTTTATGTTAAAAATCAAAAAGGAAAAAAATATATGCATGTTCATGTTTGTCTTAAAATTTTGGTTGATCTTAAAAAATTGTGATTTTATTTCATTGGTGAGCTTAAAATTTTGAACACATGATCTAATAATTGAGTTTTTCAGTTTGGTTATTTACTTAGAACAGTTGAGAATTCACATGTTTGATATGATCTTACACAAGCACATTAGCACATAATATGTGGGGTATGACATGAAAGTTTAATGTGTGTGTTTTTATGTCTTAAGTGAAACTGGATGATTTATTAGATGGATACCTTGGCATATATATATGTGAAAAAAAGAAAAGAAAAAAAAAATGATCATTGATAAGCTTTTCACTGAGTAACTGGACTTTTTGCCTCAAAGCATTGAGTGTTCATGTCAAAAGGTGAAGAATTTTGATTTGGTTAATGTCATGGTTAGTTTGGCTTCGTAGCCTTTTTGACTCGAGTTAGTAAGTCCTAGGGGTGTCTCTACACCTAATGCCCTAAAACCATCTGGTTTCGGAGTCATTGACTTAACACTCGTTACATGGGTCAATTAGAAAGCTTAAGGAAATCAAGCACTGCACAACCTGACAAAGAGAAAAGAAGAAGAAAGAGAAAAATACGCCATTGTTGTTCATTCTAATAGGGATTTCAGTGAACTTTGAGATATTGAGACATTGCACATTAGAAACAATTGGAAGCTTCATATTTATGTGCTAGTTCACTTTACCCTATTTTCAAACTTGTGATGTCTTAGCATGTCTTTTGTAAGTAATTAAATTTTAAAATTTCAATTCATTGTGAAGATGGAGTTTATATTTTTAAGCTTGCTAATGAATGAGAATCATGGCTTTGAAGTGATGCTTTAATTTTTGGAATAACATGAACTGTGCATGATGTTTGTGGGTAACATTTCTGGAAAACCCTCACGAGACTTCACTCGTCCACTAGGGAATTCCTATGGGTTTAAAAGGCTTGTTGCATACGCTAAATGCAATCGTATATCCCACGAAAGATAGATTTATCTTTTGTTTTGTGTTTTTCCATTCTTGTTTTTAGTTTTGTATTGCTAAGGGACTAGTAATATGTAAGTTTGGGGGTGTGATGAGTGCTAAAATATTCATATTTTCAACCCTTAACTTGCATGTTTTAATCCTTTGGTTTTGGTTAATTAGGCTATTTTACTTCCTTTTTGTATTTTCTTTGTTTTTTAGTCTTTTGGAAGAAAAGAAAGCGTTTCTAGAAGAATTACAAGCTTAAAGGGCAAATTGGGAAGACCTAGAAGATATGATTGAGTTTAGCCAATCATGGTTAAATTTAATCAAATAGAGAAAATGATCAATTCGGAATTTCTCACGTTGAAGTCAAATCGGATTGGATGAAAAATTGGATTCTGCACATGTCTCGATATTTTGATCATAACTTTCAGCTTAGATATCCGATTGAGGTTATTCAAGCGGAATTGGAAAGCTAACTCAAAGGGCTACAAATCATTGTGAAATAGCATTTTCCCAATTTGGAGCGTCGCAAGGCCAAAATCACGCCCCAAGTCAGGACCGCAATTTTGGGCGAATCCTATTCCGATTTGGACTTAGGTTTTCTTTATCCTAATTGGACTTAGACTTAAAACTCCGAATTTTCTAAGTTTACTTGTGTAACAAGGACTTCTAAAGCCTATAAACAGACCTCTTAGGTTCTAGGAATGGGTGTGGAGAAAGAGGCACAAGCTCTGGAAAGGAACTGAAGGCTGAATCAAAAGGAGTTTGGGTTTTTCTTCTCTTCCACCCTTTTATTTTTGTTATGTAGTTTATATTTTTATCAGGGCTAGATTGAAGCCCTAATCTTGTCTTTTTATGATTGCAATATTGGCGCCTTTGCTACAATTATATTTTGGTATTTTTAACTTGATTAATACCTGTTATCTTGTATTCCTCATATGTGTCTGTCTGGCCTACATATGCATGTGGTATGGACTAGTTAGTTAAATCAATTTGGATGATCGAGTCCTAGGTTTAATAAGAGTAACAAAAGATATCCACACCGGATTCTTGGGTTAATCAACATGGGGAACCGGGAGTAGACACCCATGCCCTAGGTCTCGTGTGTTTGTCGATTTTCACAGATTTATGCTTTCTTAAAGAAAAACTTAGTAGACACCCATGCTAAATCCTTTAAGAAAGAAAAGAATTAGAGTAGACACTCATGCCTAATTCGTTGCTTAGGGAAATCAATAGTTTAAGGAGTAGACACCCATGCCCTTAGGTTGTCAAACATTAATTATACCGATATAATTGGCGCATTAGCATATTGTTATCTTAATTAGTCTGATTAGTGGTGGATATCAAAATCTTAATCATTTTTAGTTTTGTTTATCTTTTATTTTATTTCTTTATTTTAACTCAATTGTGACAATTGAGTTTTATCTTTTAATTAAATGGGAATTTATTTCTAAACATAATTTACCAATCCTCGTAGGAATGATCTCGTATTTGCCTGCTATACTATTGTTTTGATCTTGTGCACTTGCGAGTTAAAACGTACTAAATATTATCTATTAATTCAAGTAGTATTTGGCACAACACTTTCGGAGTTGCGTCTCGGATTTGGCATCTGTTACCTTCCAAGGAGTAGTCTCGGACTCGTGTCTGGGACCTCCTCGGGATATGAAGCCTCCTCGGGGAAAGCTTGTCCGAGGCCTTGTCGGGTATTCTGTTTAGCTTAGGTCGGGTTTGGGACCCGTTGGGCTTTAGGAGCGGATCCATGGCCCAACAAGTTTTATGTTTTTATGTTTTGTTCGTATAATTCCATCGTTTAATGCAATGTAAGTTTGTTTCAATTCAATTGTGTGACAAAATTGTGATTCATTGTTGTTTAAAAATCATGAAAACGTTGGATATTCATTGTATTTCATCCAACGGATACATTGCATCTTTTGGTTTACTTTGGATATCTATTGTCTTTTGTGCAAAACATAGATACATTGGATCTTTTGAACTAAACTGGGTATGCATTGTTTTTCGTAAATACGGATGGATTCATAGAATTTTTCAATGGGATTTTATAAAAACAAAAGAACATGCATGGGATTTTGTTGAAATTCAGATGTATGAACAAACATAATTATATGTGCTTTGATTTGGTGAGGTGGATTCTGAAAACCTTAATGTTTTTATCATTTGATTTAATTTCAGATTTTTTTAGTTTGCCATTTTGCACAAACAATTCGGAAGTAGGTTAAAATAGGATTTGTTTAGATAGAAATGAATTTTTGCAACGCAATTCCCTGTGGATCGACCTCGCACTTGCACACGCTGTACTGCACACGACTCATGCACTTGCGAGTAATTATAATTTGCACATCAGTCGCTCTCGGTGCCTTAGCCGAAACATCCCTAGCAAAGTTGTGAGTTGAATACTCGTCTGGAATGGCCTCTTCCTCTGCCTCCTCCATCTCAAAATCGAAGTCGAAGTCAGGATCATGAGCATTCTAGAGCTGGGCTCGGGTCCTACGGAATCAGGTTGGGTAAGAGGAAGATGAAGCTGCCACGCTCGCTCTTGATCATGCCAAAAGCATCACTACCAATTCTAAGTGCAACCTTATCAATATCTGATCTAACTATAAAAGTGGTAGCCTTGTTCTAGAAATTGAAATCCTCCCTCAGGTGTTAGGAAAAAATGCAAGGAGGTATCGAGAAGCATTGGGATGTTTGAAATAAAAACTTAGTGGAGTGTAAAAGAGGTTGAGTTGTGATTTAGAAATTCGGTCAAAAGCTCAACAACATAGCAGGTGGATTCGGTTGCAAGGGTAATCAGGTCATTTCAGACTCTTAGACCAAATGCCTAAGTCTGACTAGGTGAGAGTTGGTGGGTTCCAAATGTCGGGGTTGACTTTAATCTCAAGGTTGTCAAGAGGGGTCTTTAATAACAGGGATGCCCTTAGGAGCGAGAGGTGGGAAATGTGGGGTCATTTAGGGGTAGGGGCATTTTGGGCAAGAATATCGAAATTGACAAGATATTTGGTTCCTTGGAGTAACCCAAAATAATGGTGACCTCAAAATGCAAGGGCACCTAGGCACTTGATAAGTCATGAAATTTTAGGTCTAGGCTTTGAGGGTGTATTGGTAATTTTGTATTAAAAGAATATAACACCGAAATGAATGGTGCCACCCTTGGGTAGTCTAATATAATGGTCTCCTCAAGATGCGAGGATACCAGGGTGATTTTAAAAATTAGGGTTTAGGTCTCAGGGGCATTTTAGTAATTTTCCAATTCAGACAAAATACAGAAATTCGTTTGGATTGAGGTTGATGGCTCGAAGTGTTCGGTATTGTCCTAAGGGCAAGTCCTCACAGTGGCGACCTCAACATGCGAGGTTACCAAGGTATGAGAGTTAGATTTTTAGGGCAAAGGGCATTTTCTCATTTTCAGTTCTAGACCAAATGCCAAAATTCAACCGACTAGGTTCATAGGTTAGGCTTTCAATTAAAAAGGCTTGAGCCTCAATTCAACATGTAGGCCTGATCCTTTAACAAAATCGGGTTGTCCCCAATTTAGGTGAAAATTCCAAACTTGAGAGTGGGGTATTTTGGTCATTTTCAGATCTAGGTGAAAAACTCCCGAACCCAGTTGGTCTAGATTGGGCTTCCAATAAATGGGTTTGGGCTTTATTGAGACCATGAGGGAAAAATTTTTTTTGAATTCAAGCAAACCCCCAAATCGAATGGCAAGGGTTTCAGGTTGGTTAATAGTAGAGCAAAATGGTTTTGTTCATAGGGAATTTGGGTCACAACCCATGCATCAATTGCATAGTGGGGTCATGAAAACACAAGGATTTTGGACTTAGGAAAAAATCGTCAAATCCAAATATGTGGGGGTTTGGGAAGGGAATGGGTTTTAATCACAACCACAACTATCCTAACACAACAAGTAGATGTCTAAATGCTCAATCCCAACCATTTATCAAGGAAAGATGAAAACCCAATTCGATAACCCTATAATGGTAAAACTGGAAATTTCAAATTTTAAATGGTTAGAAGCACATACTTCATTTAAAACTAAGGGAGACATGGCTGAAAATTACTGGGGAGATGTTTGGCTTGAGATAAAATGGGAGGAATAGAGTTTAAAGAGTGCTCAACTGTCTTTTTTTAAAAGGAACGCATGGGGCTCTAGGCGAGTGCTTTGCCCAAGGCCCAAAAATATATATATATTTTTTTAAACCAGCAGTTCAAAGGCAAGACATTTTATTAAAACAATTGGGGATATCAAAACCGGTTTGTGTATCTCCTTGTCAATGCCGGAGAGGTTTGCTGCATAATCCTTGTCAATGCCGGAGAGGAAAGCAGCCTCCTGTTGGTCAAAGTCACTGGCAAAGCTCGTGCCTTCAGTTGTTGGACCCCTTCTTGTTCAATCTTGGTGTACTCGTCTGCGATTTGAGTCAAGTGTTTGTGCATCTCTCGCTTCCTTTCCGTACTAAGGTAGGGATTATACTCTCTAGGAACAAGTGAAAAATCACATACTGTAGACATGCTCCCATTTTGCCGCAGTCTGGCCATTCTCGAACAGTTAACCAATGCCGGCATCCGTCACGCATCTGAGTGTGAAGTAGGATCAAGTGCCTGTAACACAGAGCAGGCAATCCTGTCCAACCCTATGGTAAGCAATCAAGAAGGCTATTACTATAGCCCGCACCGCAGCCGAACAACAAGTAGGGAACCTAGGTCAATCCTATGCTCCATTCTTTAAGATTTATACCTAGTGTACAACCTATTCTCAGATTGTTCGCTATGGTCGGCAAGACCGTTTGCTCTGATATCATACTGTAACGCCCCCAAAATTAGCCTAGGCTAACTTGGCAAGGTTATTGGCAATTACCCCAGTTAAACCAACTTGTGACTAAATGGGAAATTGCCCCCTAAGCATTATCAGAGTTAATGCATAGGAATGTGAAATAAATCTGAAAAACTATTAAATCATCAAATGGACAAGTATATTCCTCAAAATTAAAGACATGGATCAACTAATAATAATGTTAAAAAAACCTGATAGCAACATGAAGATTCTAAAGCAAGGTCTGTAGTGGCAACCATGTCATTCTTGGGTTCTAGTGACAAACTTCCTAAAAGGGTAATAACAACATAAGTCTAACGACTTAGTAAGTAAACCTCACAATTAGGTATGACATGTATCTATTTAAGCAGAAATAAACGTGCGTTTTTAGTAAACATTTAAAAGGGGTGTTGTCTCCGTTAATACACCATAAAAGTATTGTTTGGTTAATAAAAGAGTGGTCTACTCCCAACGGCAATGGCCTAAGTATTTTAATGCAGAAAAAATTAATACTTTATAGGTCATAACTCTCATGTATGATCTACTCGAGATATTACTCCTTCTTAGTAGGGTTGGCGCTTTCCCGAGGGACATGTAATACAATGCCGGTACCCCGACCATTGTACACTATCGTCCGTCCCATTAGTGGCACGACTGAGTCCGACCTCTGCTGGCCCACACAACTAATGATGTTTGTCCTATAGTGACCATCCATTAGGGAATGGCTGTGCCTGGTCAGAAAATCATTAGATCCAAAACCCACACACAAACACATTTGACCATAAAATGAGTTCTATATAGAAAGCCTATGCCCATTATTTTGCACGTACTGATGTCCATGTCATACGATGCATCTTATCAACTAGTTATTAAAGCAGTTGCCAAGTAATTACAAAAATGTAGAAATTCTCATATCATACTCGTGGTCAGTCAACTGATATATCCCATGTTTTTAAGGAAAATGTTCATAAGTGTTTACTTACCTCATACACTCACTTGAATCCTCCGATATTGCTAAATTCTGCTATAACGAAATACAACACACCATTATATGCAGTTCTAGAAGATCCTTACGAGTAAGATACTAAGCCTTATCTAACAAAAGGATTGCTAGACTCTAAAATACATGTGAGTGGGGCTTAAGGGCTGGTGCTTGGCTTTCTGGCCGCACGTTCGGGCTCGAGGGCATACATCTGGCCAGTGAGTTAGGCAATTAGTCAAAATCTCGAAACGGTGTGTTAAGGTTCCTACAAAATCTATAGGCTACTGTATCCCTTCTAGGCTATTGAATAAACGTAAAAATTCAATCATCATGCAATACAAGGAATCAAGGAAGCTTTTGAAACTCTTTTGAAAACATTCTTGGTTCGTAAGGAAAGGAGTAAAAAGCTTGACATAGTGTCTATTGAAAACTCACAACATTAATAAAGCAATAAGAACAATATTTAAGGTATAAAAAGGGGCAAGGGTTTACCTTGGGAGGTGGCAAGAACACCAAGCTTCCTTCCTTCTACCCAAATCCTCTAAACTCACAAGAACACTCACATTTGGTGGTTACAGAGAGCCTAGGGGCGGAAAACGAGTTCAAGGGATAAAGAGGGGATTGGTATTTATTGGCCAGAAAGTTTAAGGTGCTACCAACTACTCTGAAAAGTAGCATACGTCCGGCACTATTGGGGCTTACGTCTGGTACTGTTTATTCAACGGTCCAAAAGGTGCATCGTATGTACAATCATTAACCAGTGGTCAACCCAAAAGTAGCGTACGTCTGGTGATAAGCGCCAAATGTTGCACATTCAAGCCCCTTAATTTACATATGTTAATTCCTTAGCATTGTTATTTGTTTGATTTTGCTTTGTTTTTAAGTTTCAGGTTTCATTTGACAAACCTTTGGAAATTGGGCTTAAAAAGACAAAAAAGCTGAGCATTCTGAAACTAGGATCGAGCGCAGCACTCCTGGGATCGAGTGCACTGCGCTTGAACGTCTGTGATCAAGGATCGAGCGCATGCCTGCGCTCGCGCGCACACTAGCTAGGCTCGAGCGCACTGCGCTCGAGTGTACCAAGTCTTGGATCGAGCGCACTCGAGCGTACAGTGCACGGCAAGAATTCCTCTCCAGCATGGACTTGGATTTCAGTCTCCCAATTGGACTGGGAGACTGCTCTCCAGTTTTCTCAGGGTTTTTAGGGTTTCTAGGGTTCTCCTAATCCCTATAAATAGGGCTCTAAACATTGTAAATAGACACACCGCTTCTAGAGCAAAATTCAGTAAAATAGTCTGTGGAGCTTAGGAGATCATGAGCAGCTAAACCCAATTGTGGGGTATTGATGTAGCCCTTTCCAAGCACAATAGTTTGATTGTATTTAATTTCTAGTCTTTCAATTTATGCATGTTGATTGTATAACCCTGAGGATTGCTACAGTTGATTTCTGTTCTTAATTATTAAATGCAGTTGTTGTTTAAATTCCAATTCAATATTAGTAAAATTCTTATCTTGTCTTAGAAATTATTTTACTATTATTGAACTCAAATCATTCTTATTTTCTGTGATCATAAGAATGATGGTTATACAATGATACTTAATTGGCATGCAATCAATAGGATTAGATAGACCATACCTAGGGTAGACAGATCGTACTACACCCTAGTTTAGTGTAATTTAGGTAGATGGTCCGTGCCAACCGAAGATGGGTTATGCTATTCCGTTGATTGTATGAGATTATTTTTATGTCCACTTGTTGAAATTATAACATGCATAGAATGAATTGCTAGAGTTAATTATGGTTAACCATTGATGTGCGGATCGTGGTGAAGTCAATACCCTACTCTCTCTCTCATACATTTACTTCTTTTATTTCCGATTATTTTATGCACTTCAAATTCACACAAACAAATCATTCTCTTCTAATTAAGTTGATTTTAATCTTTTAAATTCTGATAATTAAACCCCTGTAGTCCTTGAGGTTCGACACCCTCAATATAGCCCTATCCTACGGGACTCGTTCTATTGCGAGTGGTAATTTTTATAATTGATATTTTTTATCACAAAAATACCACATCATCTGGTGGTCCCCTGGCGTACTTCCGGTACTAGAGACAAGATCGTACGTACTGTACTACTGGGCGAACGGACGGTCAGAAAGAGGTGAGCTTGGGTTTTTGGCTCAAAACTTCTAGGAATCTTGGTTATGTGCATGGGCTTAGGTCTTTTGTTATAAAACCATGTTCTATGTAAAATCTTTTATTCGCTCTTAGTGGCAAACCTTTTAGTAAAGATGATTGTTTTATCGGGGTATTACACCATCATACTTGGGGGTGAAGAAAATGTGGACAACATGGTGGAAGAAAAAGAGTAGCAAATTGAGCCCCCGTCAACTCCAATTTTGTCCAATGACAAGGAAATGAGTACTGAAGCTCATTCCTTCATCACTATCCCTCTTGAGACACATCATGAACCCCAAGCTTCATTTCCTCAATGTCTCAAAGAGCCATCTTATGCTAAACTTCTCAAGGATTTATGCACACAAGGTCACAAATCTAGGAACCATCTTCCTAGGAAAATCCGTCTAAGTAAGAAAGTTGGCTACCTAAGATGGCAAAACATTCTTTCTAAGTCCAATGAAGTTTTAAAGAAAAAAGGGTAGAAGAGATTGGTTGGATATCCAAATCAAAGAAAAGCGTAAACAGGTCAGACTCTGGAAGGTTCAAGTGCAGTTCTGTGCACTCCAGACCTCCAGTGGGTAACTGGGTTCGAATGAATGCCTTGTACATTCAAACCCACTAAAAGATTAGTACACTCGAGCACATCTGATTACTCTAGTGTATTGGCATTTTCCAGGTATGTGTTTTTTGTCCTCTATTTTATTAAATTTTCTTGTTTTATTTTCATTAGTGTGATTTTATTATATTTTGTGCTAACAACAATTAATCTTATGATGCCTATTTCTGTGAGAAATATTGTTGTGAGTTTTATGAGACAGGTGTTCTGGGGGTTAAGTTTGGGGGACACCCTGCCTTTTTCACACTTAGATTTTTCCTTCCCTTCTGGTAATATATTTCTACTCTATGAGAGGCTAAACCCTTAACTAAGATTGATGATGAAGTCTCACCAATAAATAGCAGCCATATCTTCATGAGATTTCGTACATTCCGAATATTTCAGTTTTTATATATTCAAATGTTTTACTTCAATTCAATTTGTGGATTATTTCATTTAATTGATTGCTTTAATTTTCACTTGTCAAAATATTGGATATTCATTGTATTTCGTTATATGGATACATCTGATGATTTGGTTTAAATTTGGCATTCTTTGTGATTTGCGCCAAGTACGGATACATTGGATGATTTAATTTAAATTTGATATCTTTTGTGATTTGTACAAAAGACGAATACTTTGAATGATTTAATTTATTCTTTTACGCAAAGTAGGACACAAATAGAATTTTATTGCTTATAAGAATCTTGATGATAATCAAGAGTGTTTTCATCAAGATTGTTATGTACAAAATTTTGGATGTATGCCTTTTATTACGAACGTTTCGTGGACTTGCGAGTAATTAAAATTTTCCCAACAGCTAAGGGCAGCTAGAGAAAGAATTATTTTCTGAACTCATTCATGATGTTAAGTTTATGACATTTTCGATTTTGCAATTATTTTAAATATAGACTTTTAAAGTCGTGCATTTAATGTTCTATTTAATGTTGTGTGTGTCTGATTTATGCGCCTTTAAAACTTATTGATTAACAAACCTAACCACGACGAGTTGATTAAGTACAACAAAATACAAACAGCCCTTGCTTTCCAAAGCGCAACATTAATCTAATTGGACCGACCAAAGAAAAAAAGGGCACCTATGCTGTAAGAAAATAAAGTAAATGTTGGTCACGTAGTGTTCATGATGTAATATGCATATGTTTTTTGCAGCCGTCTAGCCGTACGGTTCCACCTCCATTGGAGGGTTTTGCTTCAACGAAAAGATTATTATTATTATTTTAAAAAAAATAATCAAAATATTAAGAAAATTAAAAACCTTTTTTCTCGCAACGTCTTTCTCTTTCTCTCAAAATATAATATATATATATATATATATATATATATATATATATATATAAGGAAAAAGTGTAATTAAAATTATTGAAAGTTGAAAGTTGGGGGAATAAGACAAGCGCTCCCATTAAGCATGTTGCCAGCCGACATGCTTTTACTTTCCTTGACAAAGCACCATTAATGGCTAGGGTTGTATCACACGTGTCAAGGAAGTGCACTTCTTTTGTTAAACTTTCAAGCTTAGACGTGCAATTGCACGCCACTCTTTGAAGAAAATTATGCTTTTTATATAACCAACAAACTGACAAATTAATTATATTTCTTAACTAATTTTTACTTGGTTTGCAATTTCCCAACCCCCCACTTTCATTTCACCCCAACTCCACTAGAGGTTGTGGTCCCCTTGGCGGAAAACTCACAATTGCTCATTTAATTATTTCTTTCCTTTATTCATTGCGTTTGCTCACGAGTATAAGTAGGAAGGTTTTTTACGTTGTGGTTTATAATTAAATAAATGGAGAAAAGTCTACTTACTTTTCAAACTATCACTTCCTTAATGAATGTTCTTTTAACTATTGATCAAATTAATATCCTCAAAACTACCAAAAATCGTTAATATCCTTTTAAAGCCAACAAAAAAAGAAACGACTTTTAAAATTTTTCAATGAAGCAAAAATACCCTTATAAAATTAGAAAACAGAAGAAAAATTAGGATAAAAAATAAGGAGGTGATTGGGGTGGTCGAACCACCCCGGACACCATGGAACTAGAATTGTATAGATGATTAAAAAATAGCTATTGGGGATAGTGTCTTAAAATCCAAATTTATTGTAAGAAATTTAGTTTATATTGAATAAAGTTGTTATTCACTAGTGTTAGGTTTATTTTGGCCTTATTCAATGATCAAAACATGTGTTTGTATTTTCGCATTCCTTTCCCAAGTGTCGGGTTAATATTGGAGGTATTTTGAGTTTCATCATTAAATGGCCAAAATGGGAGATTGTTAGGTTATTTTGGCCTTATTTAATGATCAAAACATGTGTTTTGTAATATCTCATTCTTCCCCAAATGTCGGGGTGAAGATTGGATATTTGATAAAGTTCTCTACCTTCCCCATTGGATGTTGTTGTGCAATTATCCACATAAATCAATAGGCGTATAATTGTACGTTTTACTCACTGTTGAGTGCCAAAATATTCATATTTTTAGCCCTTAACTTACATGTTTTAATCCTTTAGTTTGGTTAATTTATGCCATTTTACTTCATTTTTCTATTTTCTTTGTTTTATAGGTTTTTGGAAGAAAAGAAAGTGTTTCTGGAAAAATTCCAAGCTTAAAGGGCAAATTGGGAAGACCTAGAAAATATAGTTAAGCTTAGCCAATATGGTTAAGTTTAATCAAATAAAGGAAATGATTAATTCGGAATTTCTCAAATTGAAGTCAAATCGGATTGGATGTAAAATTGGATTCTGAACACGTCTTGGTATTTTGACCATACTTTTTAGTTCAAATATCCGATTGAGGTGATTCAAGCGCCAATAGAAAGATAACTCATAATGCTACAATTCATTGTGAAATAGAATTTTCCTAATTCGGAGCGTCGCAATGCCAAAATCACCCCGCAAAGTAGGACCGCAATTCTTGGTGAATCCTATTCCGATTTGGACTTAGGTTTTCTTTATCCTAATTGAACTTGGACTTAAATCTCCGAAATTCCTAGGATTACTAGTGTAACGCCCCGATATTTGAACTAGCAAATATCGAAGTCGTGACGCTGCAACTTTAGAAAATACAATCTTACAGCGGAGTATGTATATTTTTTCTTTTTCTATGACCTAAGAATAACTTACACAACACAGTTGAGCTGACTGAAATACCTCGAGGTGATATATTATTATATAAAATAGAAACATGGTTTTCATTACAATATATGTACACACTAGGTGTACCAAATATATGCCACAGACGGCACCTAAATTAACATAGTAATATCTATTAAGTTTACACACATCACCATACATAATAAAAGCGATTAACATAAATGAGACTTGCTCCATAGAGTAAGCATAAATCCTGCAGCAAATGGTCTATAAACCATCAAAACCAGTAAAAGGACCATCGTCCTCACTTTCTATCCCTGCATCAAGATCTATGTAAAGATGACGTTATCATATTTACATAGGCAAACAAGTGAGTAATCTATTTTCCTAGATATAAAGACTAAAAAGACTAGTTTGAACAAATAAGATTAAAGATTAAAATATATAATAATGAATGAGTTGTGAATGCAGCGTAATGACAGATTAGTTTGTGTTTTATGATAATCTTTCTTCAGACCTCTTCTCATGAGCTCTCAGCCCGCTTACGTCCGTTATGTCCCTCACACTTTAGAGGTTTACCTGTTTGGTGCTGGCAACTACACCGCCCCAGCTTAGTTATATATTAGGCCTGTTGGACGGTTATATACCCCCATCCACTGAGATACCGACAGTTCCTCGCGGCAATCCACCCAGCTTGTTTTTAAGGTGGCTATCTTATCAGCCAATTTTATTAGACACATTATGCAGCAGTTGTATTGCAAAATTATATCAATAAGACAAAATAAGAATTCCTATAACAATAAAACAAAGCTAGTACTCAGTAAGTATATCCATACTTACTCTCCTTAGTGTAGTATTCTGCTCCACTTCCAATAATCCTTTAGAAGTAAAACTCCACCAAATCTTCTCTAGGTAGCTAGTTTTAGAAAAACGCTTGAACACTACAAGAAAGATCTTAGGCTATATGGTATTTTGACTAGAAGTAAAAATGAAAGGAGGAGTAAACAATTTTACTTGTTCTAAGATTGTAAATAAAAAGCAAGTGAAAGTGACTATAGCTTAGGCTCTATTTATAAGAGAATGAATGGTTAGGATCTATTTTTTAAACCTTTGATCTAAGGGTTGAGATGTATTTAAGCAAAAGAATGAACCTAGTCCATATTTCATACTCTATACCAATTAGAATTTTCGTCCAAAATGAGGGCAGTGTATCCCGATCCATTTTTCAATGTCCAAACGTACTCCGATTGACATGAAATTTTGAGAGTAGATAGAGGACTCCGAGACAAACATTTTATATTTTTGGTTCGACTTCATCCGAGTTCGTTTGAGTCTATTTTTGGCCTATACAAAGTTTCTAATTCAACTTAGGCTTTAACTATTTGCATTCCCACTTGGCCACTTGCCTTATTAAATCATTATAATCATGATATTTACTATAATCATCATTACTAGAAGACTTTAAGCTTTCAACAAAGGTGGCTAGCCTTGGTATCTTTCTTTAGCAGTTTTAATCTCATTTAGACAGTATGAAAATTAAGACACTGCTTTTTAGGCTAAAAAACTGAAAAGCTTCAAATTAATTTATGACTTTGCTAAACACCAATATAAATAATTTATTCACTAGATTGGGTTTGATTATGCCCATAAACATATTAGTGAAGCTAAATTCTTAGAATTGAGGTAATATACATAAGAGGTCAAAAATCAATGTAATATACCTTTAACACTAAATAGTTATTTAATATCATTAATCCACATATCATTGTTCTAATTTATCGATTATATTTTTAATCTATTTAATATTATTTAAATAAGAGTTTTAAAATCTAGGTCGTTACATTCTACCCACCTTATTGGAATTTCGTCCCCGAAATTAAGGCATTCAAATTATCACATAACCTCAATATGAGTGACTCAGATTTTTATCTTAACGTCTAATCCTTAGTCTTATTTTACACTTAATCCCTAAGCTTTTATCGTACAGTAATATTCTAAGAAAAAGGGTGTAAGAAAATAATGTTCCTCAAATTTTCTATTCATATACTCTATAGCTCCGACGTACTACGTCTTAAGTTTCAATGTTTTCACTTAGGTACTACACTTTTATACAGTACCATGATTTATCTACCATCTCAAAACATCGACCAAAGCATTTTAATAATATCACTTCTTATCCCTAAGGTATCCCTCAACTTTTGTAGTTTTGAACAATACCCATATAAGCAATCATGAAATACCATTTACTACGTAATAATATATATATATGTACTTACCGAGTGATATATCCGGTTTAGAATAATTGTGGATATTTGTCATGTATTTCTCTCGTTCTAGTTCCCAAGAAATTTCTTCTACGCCGTGATTACGCCAGAGAACCTTAACGAGAGCAATGGTTTTCGTTCTGAGTTTCTGTTCCTTTCGATCCAGAATTTGTACCGGTAGTTCCTCATACCTTAAATTTGCTTGAATCTGTGGTTCGAAATCAATAGTGTGCAAGGGATCATGTACATATCTTCTTAATGTTGATACATGGAACACGTTGTGCACCTCTGCTAGCTCAGATGGTAACTCAACTCGGTATGCTACTGGTCCTACAATTTCGGTTATTAAGAAGGGGCCAACATACCTTGGACTTAACTTTCCATTTTTACCGAAATGCATCACGCCTTTCATTGGTGATACTTTCAGGAATACTTGATCGCCAACTTCAAAATTCACCAGGCGACGTCCTTTGTCAGCATGACTCTTTTGACGGCTTTGAGCTGTTAACATCCTTTTCCGAATTAATACCACCTTGTCTTTGGTGTCTTGGATTATCTCTGGTCCCACCAATTGCCTTTCACCAACTTCATCCCAATAAAGTGGCGATCTGCATTTGCGTCCATAGAGGGCTTCGTATGGTGCCATACCAATAGTTGCCTGAAAACTATTGTTATAAGCAAACTCGACTAAAGGTAAATATTGGATCCACTTAGTACTTCCCTTGATGAATCCACTTACCCTGCACTTTATTTTGGACAGACCAATTCTAATCCTATACTTGAATATTCATCAAGCTCGCAATTTGTGCTATGTGCAATTTATCATATCATTAATTGTAGGTAATTCTATAATCATTTTCTTCCCTTAATTAATCACCACCTAATACTTCATAGCATTTTCTCAATCTCCTTATGATGAGCTAAGCATCATTATTTCCCTTTTTAGATCGCATTCACTATTTCTTTCTTATCAAGTCCTAACAACATCAATTTCAAACAATTATTCGATCGCTAGTTCATACCTCAAAATGTCGTAGCCTTCTTCTCGAGCTCACTACGTTTCTTCGATTTTATTTAATCAGCCTTGTCAAAGTGGCTGTAAGACAATAATATTTTTCAACATCTCTATCTCTTAATATTCATGATCATGTACCACTAATATGATTATCATTTTCCTCAAAATATAGCTAGATATCAATCCTTATATGGTACCATGATTAGTTATTTGCTTAGGTACAACTGCTATAATTCTTTAAAGATAACAAAACAATCATATACTTATTTTAATTCTACATGACCCCTCAATGATGATAGTAATTCATTCATCCTTTCTCGTCCTGGTGTTTGTACCGACCAATCTTGCCCTAATGGTCATGTACTTATGTGACAAATCTTAGTGTATAATGCAGAAATGAATGAATGTGTAGCTCTAGAATCAAAGAGAGTACACGCAAGAGTACCAAATAGAGAAATGGTACCTGTCACTATATCATTGTTCGCTTCATCATTTTCGTCGTCATCTACGGGGGTCAACGTATATACTCTCGCTTGAGCAGACCTTCTTTGTTGGAAGTCATTCCTTTGTGCTCCAGCTTCCCCCGTAGTATTCATCGGACAATCCTTCTTAAAATGCCCCTTTTGACCACATCGAAAACAGCCGGTACTTTCGCTCCTGCAATCTCCAAAATGCATTCTTTCACATTTGGGACAAGCAACCTTCTGACTTCCTACTGGAGGAGAAAAATTCTGGTGATCCACTGGTTTGGAGCCAGTCCCTACGACAAATCGTTTAGACGGATAGGATGCCTGAGGCATTGACCGTTTCCTATGTTCGTAAGCTGCAGATGTCTCACGAATTGCCCTCTCAGCAAGGGATGCTACGTTTACTAATCGAGCATAGTTCTTGATCTCATGGCAGACAACTCTTTCCTTGATACGAGAGGTAAGACCATTTTCAAAACGTTCTGTCTTTGATACTTCGTTAGGAATAAGATTAATACCAAACCTGGCTAACTCAGTGAATTTAATTGAGTATTGTTCCACTGACATAGTACCTTGTACCAAGTTCTGAAATTCAATAGCTCTTAACTGCTTTTGTGACCTTGGGAAATATTGCCTGTTGAATTCCTCAACAAACCTTTCCCACGTGATAACAACACCAGGTCCTATTAGCTCTACCTGGGACTTCCACCACTTAAGGGCTTCACCAGTTAGCCTTAATACGGTGTATGTCAACTTTTCCTCATTTCTACACTTGAGTGTGTCATGCAGCAGTTGGATATCTGAAATCCAAGCTTCAGCTACTGTATGTCCTTGAGTTCCATTGAAAGTACGAAACTGTTGATCAGTAAAGTCACGCATCGAGCAACCGATACGTTCGACTGGTGCAGCAGGTTGAGACATCCGTGAAATTGCTTCCGTGAATTGCCTAGTAATATCTCCTATAAATTGGACTAATGTTGGGTGTACACCATCATGGAATTCTGGAGGCGAAGGTGGAGGTGGAGGTGGAGGTGGTATTTCATTGTTTTCATTATGAGGTGCTTCGCCTTCCTCAACGACAGGGACATCACGTCTTCGTACCATAATTCTGTATAAATTAATTTACGACTTATCTATATTAAAGCAAACAACAAAATCACTCAAACATGTAAATAACATAGTTGTGCTTCTATCGCTAATACTTTATTCTCAAACAAAAGTTTTTCTTTATAAAAGGTTATGAGTATTTTATTTAGTGAAGCTCTTGTGTTGTATACCCTAGTTCTAGTGTGATACTAACTTTCCCATAGAGCAAACCGCTCTGATACCATAATGTAACGCCCCGATATTTGAACTAGCAAATATCGAAGTCGTGACGCTGCAACTTTAGAAAATACAATCTTACAGCGGAGTATGTATATTTTTTCTTTTTCTATGACCTAAGAATAACTTACACAACACAGTTGAGCTGACTGAAATACCTCGAGGTGATATATTATTAAATAAAATAGAAACATGGTTTTCATTACAATATATGTACACACTAGGTGTACCAAATATATGCCACAGACGGCACCTAAATTAACATAGTAATATCTATTAAGTTTACACACATCACCATACATAATAAAAGCGATTAACATAAATGAGACTTGCTCCATAGAGTAAGCATAAATCCTGCAGCAAATGGTCTATCAACCATCAAAACCAGTAAAAGGACCATCGTCCTCACTTTCTATCCCTGCATCAAGATCTATGTAAAGATGACCTTATCATATTTACATAGGCAAACAAGTGAGTAATCTATTTTCCTAAATATAAAGACTAAAAAGACTAGTTTGAACAAATAAGATTAAAGATTAAAATATATAATAATGAATGAGTTGTGAATGCAGCGTAATGACAGATTAGTTTGTGTTTTATGATAATCTTTCTTCAGACCTCTTCTCATGAGCTCTCAGCCCGCTTACGTCCGTTATGTCCCTCACACTTTAGAGGTTTACCTGTTTGGTGCTGGCAACTACACCGCCCCAGCTTAGTTATATATTAGGCCTGTTGGACGGTTATATACCCCCATCCATTGAGATACCGACAGTTCCTCGCGGCAATCCACCCAGCTTATTTTTAAGGTGGCTATCTTATCAGCCAATTTTATTAGACACATTATGCAGCAGTTGTATTGCAAAATTATATCAATAAGACAAAATAAGAATTCCTATCACAATAAAACAAAGCTAGTACTCAGTAAGTATATCCATACTTACGCTCCTTAGTGTAGTATTCTGCTCCACTTCCAATAATCCTTTAGAAGTAAAACTCCACCAAATCTTCTCTAGGTAGCTAGTTTTAGAAAAACGCTTGAACACTACAAGAAAGATCTTAGGCTATATGGTATTTTGACTAGAAGTAAAAATGAAAGGAGGAGTAAACAATTTTACTTGTTCTAAGATTGTAAATAAAAAGCAAGTGAAAGTGACTATAGCTTAGGCTCTATTTATAAGAGAATGAATGGTTAGGATCTATTTTTTAAACCTTTGATCTAAGGGTTGAGATGTATTTAAGCAAAAGAATGAACCTAGTCCATATTTCATACTCTATACCAATTAGAATTTTCGTCCAAAATGAGGGCAGTGTATCCCGATCCATTTTTCAATGTCCAAACGTACTCCGATTGACATGAAATTTTGAGAGTAGATAGAGGACTCCGAGACAAACATTTTATATTTTTGGTTCGACTTCATCGGAGTTCGTTTGAGTCTATTTTTGGCCTATACAAAGTTTCCAATTCAACTTAGGCTTTAACTATTTGCCTTCCCACTTGGCCACTTGCCTTATTAAATCATTATAATCATGATATTTACTATAATCATCATTACTAGAAGACTTTAAGCTTTCAACAAAGGTGGCTAGCCTTGGTATCTTTCTTTAACAGTTTTAATCTCATTTAGACAGTATGAAAATTAAGACACTGCTTTTTAGGCTAAAAAACTGAAAAGCTTCAAATTAATTTATGACTTTGCTAAACACCAATATAAATAATTTATTCACTAGATTGGGTTTGATTATGCCCATAAACATATTAGTGAAGCTAAATTCTTAGAATTGAAGTAATATACATAAGAGGTCAAAAATCAATGTAATATACCTTTAACACTAAATAGTTATTTAATATCATTAATCCACATATCATTGTTCTAATTTATCGATTATATTTTTAATCTATTTAATATTATTTAAATAAGAGTTTTAAAATCTAGGTCGTTACAACTAGGGCTTCTAGGACTCTCCTAAGCCCTATAAATAGACCTCTAAGCCTCACAATTCAAGAGACAATTAGAAGGAGACAACTTTGAGGAGAGGAATTGGTGGCTACTTCTAGGAGCGGTTTTCGGTTATTTCTTTACTTTTTCCTTTTCTTTTATTTTTATTATGTGTAACTAACTCTTAAGGAGGGCTAGATTGAAACCCTAATTATGCTTATTTAATATTTCAATATTGGCGCCTTTGTAATGATCTTGTTGTGCTATTTAACTTGATTAATACCTGCTTGCATGAATTCCTCATATGTGTGTTCCTGATCAACATATGCATGTGGTATGGACTAGTTAGTTAAATCAATTTGGATGGCCGAGTCCTAGGTTTAACATAAGTAACAAAAGCAATCTACACTGGGTTCTTGGGTTAATCAACATGGGGAACCGGGAGTATATGTTATGCCCTAGGCCTCGTGTGTTTGTCGATTTCCATAGAGTATATGCTTTCCTAAGGAACAACTTAGTATACACCATGCTAAATTCCTTAGAAAAGAAAAGAGTTAGAGTATACGCCATGCCTAACTCGTTGCTTAGGGAAATTTATAGCTTAAGAAGTATATGTCATGCCCTTAGGTTAACAAACATTAGATATGCATAATATAATCAAAGCATTGGCATATTGTTATATTATCTAAGTATGATTAGTGGTGGATATCAAAGCCCTACCTTTAGCTTTTCATTTATCTTTATATCTTTTTATTTCTTTTTCACAATATTAATTTAGTGACAAATTAATATTTTTCCCAATTCTAAATAAAATCACAATCCTCGTGGGATCGACCTCGTACTTGCTGCACTATACTATTGTTTTGATCTTGTGCACTTGCGAGTTAAAATGTACTAAATATTATCTATTGAATTAGATAGTACTTAGCATAACAAGGTTTTAGCGCCGTTGTCGGGGATTGCGGTGAATTTTGTTTAGATTTATTTTTCTTTAGCTGTGTTATTTTAATTTTCAATTTTAAATTTAGTTGTTATCAAAAAAAAAAAATCAAAAAGATTTTTCATTTTCCCTAACTTTTCTATTTTCTGTTTCAGGTTGCGGATTGGCATTCTATGATTGCGATCAATCGACAGCCAAGTGCGATCGAGCGCACTGCAATCGAACGCACCAACCTGCGATCGGGCGCAGTTCCAGGGAGCATCTAGGCCAGTAGCACTGAAGCTGCCTAACTGAAGAAGCAATTCAGTTGATGCAAGGTCGTCGATCTTAAGCCTCAACCGTTATTCCACTCGATCTTGAAATTGAGCGGACAATTCGACAACGACTTAGAGACAAAGAAGAAGAGGAAGAAATTGAGATGGAAGATTTGCAAGAGAATCCAATCGGACCAAGACCATTAGAGGCAAATCCACCACGTGTGAGGAGGCCGATGAACAGGCATTCGTTCTAGCAAACCTCCATCAACCCTCATGCATAGCATATCAACTAGAGGTGGAAAGCAGTTATTATATTTCTCGTCAAATCCTTAATGCATTGCTTCGGTACAGTTGGCTGGATGTGCGCTCAATCACACTAGCCTACGCGCTTGATCGCACTACTGCAGATAGAACGAAAACCAGAAAATATATATATATATATATATATTAGGGGAATAGTATATATATATATATATAATTAAATAAAAGCTTTAAGAAAAAACTTCTAAATAAAATTCAAGCAATCCCCGGCAACGGCGCCAAAAACTTGCCGTGCAATTATCTACCTAAATTAATAGGCAAACAATTATACGTTTTACTCACAAGTACACAAGATCAAAACGATAGTATAGAAAGCAAGTACGGGATCATTCCCACGAGGATTGTGTAAATTATGCTTAAAATATTTTCCGAAATAAATAACTGAAATTAAACAAGAAAAAAATATTGAATTGAAATAAAAAGAACGAAAGGGTAATAAAGGATTGAATAAAAATAAAAGGGTAGAGTTTTGACATCCACTGCTAATCATACTCAATTAAGACAAACAATATGCCAATGCTAACAACCATATCGATATACTTAATGTTTGCCAACCTAAGGGCATGGTATCTACTTCTTAAGTTATTGATCTCCCTAAGCAACGAATTAGACATGGTATTTATTCTAATTCTTTTCTCTCTCAAAAGATTTAGCATGATACTAAGCTGTTCTTCAAGAAAGCATAAATCTATGGAAATCAACAAACACATGAAGCCTAGGGTAGGGTATCTACTCCTGGTTCTCCATGTTGATTGTTAAGTGCTTAAATATCTATATTTTAGCCCCTTAATTTACATTTGTAAATTTCTTAGTTTTGTTATTTTGTGCTATTTTATTTTCTTTTTGTGTTTTCTGTGTTTTATAGGTTTTTGGAAGAAAATTAAGCATTTATGGAAAGATCGAGCATAAAGGATAAAATTCGGAAAAAGCTAGAAGCCTTGGATCAAGAGGAAGCATTCAGGTGTAGTGCACTCGAGCGCACTACACCTAGGCTCGAGCACATCAATGCTTGAGCACGCCATTCAAGGAGCGAGCGCAGGCTTGCATTCGCGCGCACAAGAGAAGCATCGATTGCAACTGCGATCGAGCACAGAGGAACTACTATTGAACACATACGGGCTAGGATCGAGCGTTGGACAATAGTCAGATGCGGCCAAGACTCCTTTTCCTTCCCAAACTAGGTTTTCCAAACTCTAGTTGAACTAGGACTTAAACCTACAATTTTTCTAGGATTCCTAAGGCTTCTAGGGTTTTCCTAAGCCTATAAATAGACCTCTAAGCCTCACAATTCCAGACACAACTTCAGAGAGGAGAATTTGGAGGCTACTTCAGTAGCTTTTCGGTTTCTTCTTTCCCTTTTATTTTTAGTATTTATTTTAATTATGTGTAACTAACTCTTAGTTAGGGGCTAGATTGAAGCCCTAATCATGGATTTTTAGGATTTTCATATTGGCGCCTGTGCTACAATTATATTATGGTGTTTTTAACTTGATTATTTCCTGCTTAATTGGATTCCTCATATGAATGTGTTCGATTAGCATATGCATGTGGTATGGATTAGTTATTTACGTCAATTTGGATGACCGAGTCCTAAGCTTAATAGAGTGACAAAAGATATCTTTTGCGAGTTCTTGGGGTAATCAACCTAGGGAACCAAGAGTATACACTCCATGCCCTAGGCCTCACGTGTTTGTCGATTTGTAGATTTATGCTTTCTTAAAGAACAACTTAGTGTACACCCATACTAAATCCTTTAAGAAAGAAAAGAGTTAGAGTATACACCCATGCCTAATTCGTTGCTTAAGGAGATCAATAGCTTAAGGAGTATACACCCATGCCCTTAGGTTGGCAAACATTAAATATACCGGTATGATTGGCGTATTGTTATGATTGGCGTATTGTTATCTTAATTAATCTGATTAGTGGTAGATATCGAATCCCTAATGCTTTCATTTATCTTTATTTCTTTTCATAATATCAATTTCATGACAATTTTGGTATTTTAATTTAGAAAACAATTCTAAACAAAATCAACAATCCTCGTGGGAATGGTCTCGTATTTGCCGCACTATACTATCGTTTGATTTTCTGCACTTGCGAGTTAAAACGTACCAAATATTCGCCTATTAATTTAGGTGGGTATTTGGCACAACAAGTTTTTGGCGCCGTTGCTGGGGATTGTTTAATTTTGTTCAGAATTTTTTTTCCTAGTTTATTTTATTTTGTTTTATTTTTTTGTTTTTTGGTTATCCGCAGTTCCTATGCTGTCTAGAGGTGCGCTCGAGTGCTCATTCCAAGGCGATCGAGCGCACCAGTGCGATCGATCGCACATCCAGAGAGCAGCACTTAACTTTTTTAATTACGGATTTGATATATTTTTTTTCTTTTCATGCAGGGTCATTTGAGCCTACATCTTCGTAAGTCTTTATTTTAAATTTTGTTTTTATTTCCCTTTTAATTTAAACTTCTTTGTGTTATTTTATTTTTGTTCACATGTGGGGAAACATTCCAACACCCCATGAACCATGTTCATATTGCCATAACCCTTTTCACCAGATTAGAGATTGTCCTTCAACAATACAATTTTGTAACTATTCTTATGGGCATATGAACACATCATTCTCTAGACCGGGGGACGATGGCTATTCTGATTCCTATAACCCGTCATGGAGCCAACAGTCTAATTTCTCGTGGCAAGCTCAATCTCCTAAAAATCATGCTCACAATTTCATGAACTGCACCATCAATCATATCCGTAGTTCTATGATCATTCATATTCCTCTCAATCATCTCCACAACAATAATGTCAGGTTGTACCACCTTTGCCTGAGATATCTGAAGAATTGTTAGATATCATTAGAGTGGTTGCCAATGATTCATTGCAAGCGATCAATAATACACTGCAATCTACCTTTGCCAAGATAGAGGATCACCTCAAGCAAATATCAGATACCGTCAAAGAAGAAGAATGCCAAAGTCAGTCTCCCATCAATTGGTCTCGACAATATCATGAAGAGGAGTCACCTCCCATCTATTGGCATCAACAATACCAGGAAGAAGAATGTCAAAGTCAGTTGGTAGCCAATCCTAATGGGCACTACATGGAGGATGAGTGTACCTACTATCATGAGCAAGCTATCACATTAAGGAGCGAAGAAGTGGTTGAAAGTCAAGAGGAAGAGAGGAAGGAGGAGCAAATTGAGGTTCCACAAGAACCACATCAGGAAAAAGAAGAGAGCATCAAGTCTTCTTCAACATCAGCTCTTATTCCAGAAGTACCAAGAGTCTAGGAGAGAAGTCTATTAGAGCTACCAAATGAGCAAATTGAGGACATCAAGATAGAAAAAGTCCTTGAGTATTCTCCTCATGTTATTCCAGTTCTTGATTCCCTTTTGAATGAGAAACTGTTTGAGAAGACTCAGAGTGGTCTACCCCAATCTACAGAAAATTGGAATTACCTTTTTGTTGGTAAAATTCATTCTCTTTGGTCCAAGAGAAGAAAAGACTAGTGCTTCAAGTTTAAACTTAAAGGTCAAAAAGCATTGAGGGCTTCCATGATGAGGATTCCGTTGGCTTGGTGGATCCCATTTATTTTGACTAATTGAGTCAATTCCATAGGTTCGAGCGTATGCCCATGCACTTGAGTCCTCCATCAAGCTAGGGACTATGATCTCCTTCCAGGTTTATCCTTTCCATTGTCGTTACATGTTCATTCTTTGATTATATTTTTTCAGCAATGTGTTGCACTTGTCTGATATGTGGTTGGAGTATCATTTATCTGTTTTAATTTTAGGTTGTTGTTTATTTTGATTTGTTTTATAGTGGTTAGGTTTTTATTTTGTCTGTTGTCTCTTCTCATGCGAATTTTTAGGTTTTTGATTCTGTACGTATGATCGAGTGCACCTAGTTGTGCGCTCGAGTGCATTCCCGCCTGTACGGCCCTGTGTGCACAACCCACCCAAACACGCACACACATTCTACATGAGTACAATCGAGCGCACTAACAGTACGATCGAGTGCACTCGAACAGAAGCGCACATGACCCATTTTTAGGTCATTGTTTCCATCCCGCATCAGTTTTCTCCCTACACCGTGAACACTTCCAGCCGCCCAGCTCACCCACCACATTATAAACCCACCACACCACCATACACCGCCCCTACACTCCACCCCATCTCTTCCCTATTTTTCGCTATTCAGAAAAGCACAATTTGTGGCTAAGGATTGTGCTCTATTTTCTGGGTTGGATTTGCTCATTTTGCCGGGGTTGGCTTTATTCCATAGCGGTTTGGCATCACTCATTTTGGAAGCTGCATGCCAGGTGCTAGATAAAAGTCTCAAACCAACTTCCAAGATGCCTAGGACTCAAGCGTCATCATCTCAGATATTGTTGTGCAAATATCCACCTAAATTAATAGGCAAATAAATGTACGTTTAACTCGCAAGTGTACAAGATCAAAATAGTAGTATAGGGTGCAAGTACGAGATCATTCCCACGAGGATTGCCATAAATTATGCTTAAAATAAATTCTATAATTAAAACAAAACAAAGATTGATTTTTGAGTTAATAAATATAAAGGTAGGGCTTTGATGTCCACCACAAATCATGCTCACATAATATAACAATATGCCAATGCTTTAATCATATTATGAATACCTAATGTTTGCCAACCTAAGGGCATAGGTGTATACTCCTTAAGCTATAGATTTTCCTAAGCAACGAATTAGGCATGGGTGTATGCTCTAACTCTTTTCTTTCTTAAAGGATTTAGCATGGGTGTATACTAAGTTGTTCTTCAAGAAAGCATAAATCTATGAAAATCGACAAACACATGGAACCTAGGGCATGGATGTATACTCCCGGTTTTCCATGTTGATTAACTCACGAACCCATGATAAAATTTTTTTGTTACTCTATTATGCCTAGGACTCGATGATCCAAATTGACTTAACTAACTAATCCATACCACATGCATATAATGGCTAGTCACACACATATGAGGTGTAACATCCCGATATTTCTTTTCTTTTCTTTGTAAATAAAATCGAGTGTTACGCTGAAATAATCTCACACAGCGGAAAAACTAAAATTATCAAAACAAAATAATACCGTTAAAAATACTTTTCTTTATACAAAAATTTCCAAAGCTATGTCGTACAAGGCATTTATACAAATCTATTCGACAGTCTAAACTCTAGACAAAACTTAACCAACTTGGAATCTCTGTACATCTCAATATGAATCTCTAATCACAACTGCATAATTACCTTGACTTTCCATTCCTGCAAGCACTACAAAAAACTGTAAAGTAATAAGTCAATTGATTCACAATAATATAAATCACTGTTGAAGCAATTATATCAAAAGGTCAGATATTTAATAAAACTATAAAGATCTATATTATTGAATATCAATATCATACTCAGTAAGTAAGAATACTTACAGTGGGTTACATGAATGAATCATCAAAGGTAATTACTTGTTGAAACTCATTCTGCTGCAGTTAATCCTTAATCAAAATTTCCCAATCACTATCTCTCTCTCTCTCTCTCTCGCCCAACTCTCTTTCTTTCTTCCTCTCAATCCCCTTTCTCTGACTTATCTCAATCTCTCACTCTCCCTCTTCTCTGGTTCGGTTGAGGCAAGAAAGAGTGACTTAAATAGGCAAGAGGGAGGAAAGAAAAACAAAATAAAAGAAAAAATAATGGGGTTGTACGTGAGGAGTAAAAAAAGAAGAAATTCTCTCTTTCCCACTACAATACAACACGGTCACCAAGGCAAACATTACAATTTATTAAAAACACATCTAATAAAATCTCCAATACTATTTTCACCTAATGTTCCTTAATAATCTGAATCCCACAAATTTCCTCACTCATAAAATCAATCACCAATTATTACAATCATACTCCAAATTATATCAATCAATCATCAATTATCATAACTCTTAAATCTCCCAATAAAATAATCAACATCATGATATAATAACCTCAAATCAATATTCATTCCAATATATATATATATATGCCAAAGTATCCATCTAATAAATTATCCAGTTTCACCCAAGACATAGAAACACACACATCAGACTTTCATGTCATACCCCACAAATTATGTGCTAATGTGCTTGTGTAAGATTAGATCAAACATGTGAATTCTCAACTGCCTAAAGCAAATAGCGAAACTGAAAAACTCTATCATCGGATCATGTGTTCAAAATTTTAAGCTCACCAATGAAATCAAATCACAATTCTTCTAGATCAACCAAAATTTTAAGACAAACATGAACATGCATTTTTTTCTTTTTTTCTCTTTTTTCTTTTTATAAAAATTAACAAAAATAAGGATAAAGTGTGTATAATGTGTCTCCCAGTCCCCTATACCCCCAAACTTAAATTACACATTGTCCCCAATATGTGTATAACATGAAAAAGATCTCACCTGGGAGATGGAGAAAACTGTCTGGACTGGAATGGCTCATAGCAGACCCCCAAACTTGAATGCAAGTACACTTATTCCTTTTCAACCCACGACTTTTGAATTCTTTGACAGCCCATTGAGTAGCTTCAAAATTTGTTAAGTCATCAAAGTCTTCAAAATGAGCTCCCTCTGCTGAAAAGTGGGCTGGGATGAAGTGTCCTTGGCCTTGGAAGCTTAAGATGATGAAGCCCGATTTCTAGGTATCTTGCAGGTTGGTTTAGGACTTTTATCAAACACTTAGTGTGCAGCTTCCAGAATGAGTGATGCCAAACCACCGTAAAATAAAAGCTCAATTGCCTGCAAAAATAGCAAACCCAACACAGAAGACAAAGCAAAATCCATGGCTACAAGTTGTGCTCGTCAAAAACAGAGAAAAATGGGGCAGTGGTAGTGTGTATCACGTCGCATGGGAGAAGGTGAAGAGGGAAGGGAACGTGTAACTTAAAAATAGGTCATGTGAGCCTATGGTCGAGTGCACTCGTTCGCACTATGAAGTGCACTCGTTCGCACTATGAAGTGCGCTCGACCACACTTGTGCAAGAGTGTGTGTGATGGTGCTGCGCTTGGGCGCGGAGGGGTGCACAATGGTAATGCGCATGAACGCAAAACTGGGTGCGCTTGATCGTACTTGCAGAACATAAACAACAACTCAATAGGAGAGGAAAGCAACAAAATAAATAAAAATAGAATTCAACTAATAACTAAAGGAAAATAAAAAACAACTAAAAATTAACAATACAGTAAAATTAAACAGATAAATGATACTCCAACCAAATATCAATCAAGTGTAACACATTGCTGTAAAAATATAATCAAAGAATGAACATGAAACAACAATGGAAAAGATAAAAACTGGATGGAGATCATGAACCTCGGCCTGAAAAAAGATTTGAGTGCATAGGGCCTGCGCTCGAACCTGTGGAGCTGACTCATTTAGTCAAAATATAGGGGATCCGCTAAGCTCACAGAATCCTCATCACTAAAGTTCTTAGTGCTTTTTGACCTTTAAGTTTAAACTTGAAGCACCAGTATTTTCTTCTCTTTGACCAAAAAGAATGAATTTTACCAACAGAAAGGTAATTCCAATTTTCTGTAGATCGGGGTGGACCACTCTGAATTTTCTCAAATAGTTTCTCATCCGGAAGGGAATCATGAACTGGAATAAAATAAGAGGAAGACTCAGGGAGCTTTTCTATCTTGATGTCCTCAATTTGCTCATTTGGTAGCTCTAATAGACTTCTCTCTTGGACTCATGGTACTTCGGGAATAAGAGCTAATGTTGAAGAATTTTCAGTGCTCTCTTCTTTTTCCCGATGTCGTTCTTGTGGAACCTCAATTTGCTCCTCCTTCCTCTCTTCCTCTTTACTTTCAACCACTTCTTTGCTCCTCAATGTGACAGATTGCTCATGATAGTAGGTACACTCATCCTCCATGTAGTGCCTTTTAAAATTGGTTTCCAATTGACTTTGGCACTCTTCTTCTTGGTATTGTTGAGGCCAATCAATTGGAGATGGCTCCTCTCTGGTAATGTTGAGACCAATTGATGGGAGATGGCTCCTTTTCATGAGCTACTATGTTGAAAATGGATTGCCGCAGATTGGGACTAAGACAGGAATATGATTGACCATAGAATTGTGGATATGGCTCATCTTCATGACAGCAAATACTCTCTTCCTCCATTTAATGTCCATGAGGAGTGGTCACCGACTGACTTTGGCACTCTTCTTCTTCTTTTTTGTTGAGGATATCAACTTCTTGTTTGGGGTGGGCCTCTACTATCTCAATTACTTGCTGTGTACTATTGGTCAACACTCTGATCTTATCTAATAACTTTTTAGAAACCTATGGAGGAGGTGGTTCAGCCTGATATTGTTGTTGTGGAGCTGATTGAGAGGAATATGAATGATCATAGAACAACGGATATGATTGATGGTGCAGTTCATGAACTTGTGGAGCATGATTTTCAAGGGCTTGAACTTGCCACGAGATATTGGACTGTTGGCTCCATGCTGGGTTATAGGAATCAAAATAGCTATCTTCCCCCGGTCTAGAGAATGATGTATTCATATTTCCATAAGAATAGTTAGAAAATTGTCTTGTTGAAAGACATTCTCTAACATGGTGATAAGGATTATGTCAATATGAACATGGTCCATGGGGTGACAGAATGCTTACTCACATGTGTGAAAACAAAAAAAAAAATAACAAAAAGAAGTTAAAATTAAAAGGGAAATAAAAAACAAAATTAAAAATAAAACTTACGAGGATGTAAACTTGAATGACCCTGCAAAAAAGGAAAAAAAATCAGATCTATAATTAAAACAGTTTCTGTGTTGCTGTCCGGATGTGAGATTGATCGCACTGATGCGCTCGATCCCCTTGGATGGGCGATCGAGTGCACCTCTGGAGAACAGAACAGAAATTGTGGAAACTAGAAATAAAATGAATTAAAAGAGAATAAAATTAACTAAGGAAAATAATTCTAAACGAAATTTGACACAATCCCCGGCAACGGCATTGTAACGCCCCAATATATGAGCTAGCAAATATCGAAGTCGTGACGCTGCAACTTTAGAAAATACAATCTTACAGCGGAGTATGTATATATATATTTTTTTTCTTTTTCTATGACCTAGGAATAACTTACACAACACCATTGAGCTGACTGAAATACCTCGAGGTGATATAAAATAGAAACATGGTTTTCATTACAACATATGTACACATTAGGTGTACCAAATATATTCCATAGACGGCACCTAAATTACTATTGTAATATTAATTAAGTTCACACACATCACCATACGTAATAAAAGCAATTAACATAAATGAGTCTTGCTCCATAGAGTAAGCATCAATCCTGCAGTAGATGGTCTATCAACCATCAAAACTAGTAAAAGGACCATCGTCCTCATTTTTTATTTCTGTATCAAGATCTATGTAAAGATGACGTTATCATATTTACATAGGCAAACAAGTGAGTAATCTATTTTCCTAGAAACAAAGACTAAAAAGACTAGTTTGAACAAGTAAGATTAAAGACTAAAATATATAATAATGAATGAGTTCTGAATGTAGCGTAATGATAGATTAGTTTGTGTTTTATGACAATCTTTCTTCGGACCTCTTGTCATGAGCTCTCAGCCCACTTACGTCCGTTATGTCCCTCACAGTTTAGAGGTTTACCTGTTTGGTGGTGGCAACTACACCGCCCCAGCTTAGTTATATATTAGGCCTGTTGGACGGTTATATACCCCCATCCACTGAGATACCGAGGTTGATTGACTTAAATCAACCTTAATTTTAGGCTTTTATTAGTTAGCCCTTTTTTACTTTATTTAGTTTCCAATGTTGTAAACCAATTTAATTTCCTTTCCATACTAGGTAGGTACTCTTATTTTCAGCCATGCTCTATAAATAGCATGCACTCATTGTAATGAGAGGATCATGAATGAAAATTAGAAAAATGTGACGCTTGCGTCTTCTATTGGTTCTTCAAAGAACTTGTGAACTTATCAAGGATTATTCCTTGTGGCGTTCAAATTTATATACCTCCGGTTCGCGTTTCATTTATAAACGTTGGGTCAATGGTTGTTTCCTTATACCTTCGGTTCGTGATTCAATTATAATCATTGGGTCGAGGGTTGTTACTTTATACCTTTGGTTCGCGTTTCAATTGTAAACGTTGGGTCGGGGTTTCTATCTAAACATCTGATTTTAGCTTTCTTGGGTTAATTTCCAATATTGTTTGTTGGGTCTCAAAGCGTGTCGATTGAGGTTCGCATCAGCAATCCACCCAGCTTGTTCTTAAGGTGGCTATCTTATCAGCCCATTTTATTAGACACATTATGCAGCAATTGTATTGCAAAATTATATTCATAAGACAAAATAAGAATTCCTATAACAATAAAACAAAGCTAGTACTCAGTAATTATATCCATACTTACTCTCCTTAGTGTAGTATTCTGCTCCACTTCTGCATATAATACATGCATACAAACAATACTTAGTTCATTCTCCAATAATATCATTGTTTAAAGACCCTCATCTTTTTATATTTATTTATTATCCATCACTTCATCTTTACTTACTCATTTTATTATATTAATTTAAGATAGTCACTTATAACTAGCTTTATGCCTGAGTTCATTTTTGGTAACGAGGCTAATGGCCAGTATCACTAAATACAAATTAGTATTATAAATAATATATATAAAGCATGACTCATATTTTTGGAGATGAGACCAATGGTCCATACCTACCAAAGTATGAATCAAAATTTAAATGACAATAAAAGAAATGACTGAATGTAAATACTGAATTCATATTTCGGAGATGAGACCAATGGTCCTTACCGCAAAAAATATGAACTAAAATTTAAATGACAATAAAAGAAATGACTGAATGTAAATATTGTAAAGTAAATAATATATAGATAATATTATAAGTCCTTAATTGATTTTGTCCACTAACTCATTATTATTAATTCACTTGTATATATTACTTTATTTTACATTATACATTTATTGGGTCTTTAAACAATTAAATGAGAACAAGTGATACAAGCAATAAATCATGATATTTATACAAGAAACACTTACCCAATAATCCTTAGAAGTAAAACTCCACCAAATCTTCTCTAGGTAGCTAGTTTAGAAAAACACTTGAACACTACAAGAAAGATCTAAGCTATATGGTATTTGACTAGAACTAAGAAATAAAATGAAAGGAGGAGCAAACAATTTTACTTTTTCTAAGACTGTAAAAACTCAAGTGAAAGTGACTTTAGCTAGGCTCTATTTATAAGAGAATGAATGGCTAGGATTTATTTTTACACATTTGATCTAAGGGTTAAGATGTATTTAACCAAAAGAATGAACCTAGTCCATATTTCATGCTCTATACCAAATAGTATTTTCGTCCAAAATGAGGGCAGTGTATCCCAATCCATTTTTCAATGTCCAAACGTACTCCGATTGACATGAAATTTTTGAGAGTAGATAGAGGACTCCGAGATAAACATTTTATATTTTTGGTTCGACTTCATCCTAGTTCGTTGGGCCTATTTTTGGCCTATACAAAGTTTCCGATTCAACTTAGGCTTTAACTATTTGCATTCCCACTTGACCACTTGCCTTAATAAATTATTGTAATCATGATATTTACTATAACGCTTATTACTATAAGACTTTAAGCTTTCAACAAAGGTGGCTAGCCTTGTTATCTTTCTTTTGCAGTTTTAATCTCATTTAGACAGTATGAAAATTAAGACACAACTTTTTAGGCTAAAAACTGAAAAGCTTCAAATTAATTTATGACTTCACTAAATGCCAATATAAATAACTTATTTACTAAATTGGGTTTAATTATGCCCATAAACATATTAGTGGAGCTAAATTTTAGAATTGAAGTAATATACATAAGAGGTCAAAAATCAATGTAATATAACTTTAACACTAAATATTTATTTAATATCATTAATCCACATATCATCGTTCTAATTTATCGATTATATTTTTAATCTATGTAATATTATTTAAATAAGAGTTTTAAAATATAGGTCGTTACAGGCGCCATAAACTTGTTGTGCAAATATCCACCTAAATTAATAGACAAATAAATGTATGTTTAACTCGTATGTGCACAAGATCAAAATAGTAGTATAGGGTGCAAGTACGACATCATTCTCACGAGGATTGCCGTAAATTATGCTTAAAATAAATTATGTAATTAAAATAGACCAAAGATTAATTTTTGAGTTAATAAAGATAAAGTAGGACTTTGATATCCATCACTAATCATGCTCACATAATATAACAATATGCCAATGCTCTAATCATATTATGAATACCTAATGTTTGCCAACCTAAGAGCATGGGTGTATACTCCTTAAGGTATAGATTTTCCTAAGCAATGAATTAGGCATGGGCGTATACTCCAACTCTTTTCTTTCTTAAAGGATTTAGGATAGGTGTATACTAAGTTGTTATTTAAGAAAGCATAAATCTATGAAAATTGACAAACACATGGAACCTAGGGCATGGGTTTCTACTCACGGTTTTCCATGTTGATTAACCTAAAAACACGTGAGGAAATTCTTTTGTTACTCTATTAAGCCAGGACTCGATCATCCAAATTGACTTAACTAACTCAATACCACATGCATATAATGGCCTGTCACACACATATGAGGAATTCAACAAAACAGGAATTAATCTATTTAAACATCACAACATTATTATCACAAAGGCGCCAATATTGAAATATCAAATAAATATAATTAGGGCTTCAATCTATCCCTATTAACGAGTTTAGTTCCACATGAGTTTGATGTTAAACATCTTCATAATATAAAATAGAAAGGAAAAGAATAAACATGAAAACTTGACCTTGAAGAGCCTCCAATTCTTTTCCTAGAAATTGTGTGTCTATTCTATAAGCTTAAGGGTCTATTTATAGGCTTTAGGAACACTCTAGAAACCCTAAAAATTGTAGGTTTGTGTCCCAGTTCGCCTAGGGTTTTGAAAACCCTAGTTGGGGTGAAAAATGGCACTTTCCGGAATAGGGCAACTGCTGACTTGCTCATCACATACGAGTGTGCTCGATCGCAGCCCCGTGTGCGCTCGATCGCAGGTCTGCGATCAAGCCTTCTTCTTGTGCGCATGAGTGCAAGGCTTCGCTCGCATCTTGGCTTTGACCTCTCTGGAAGTGTGATCGAGCACAGGTTTAGTGCGATCGATCGCATTATCAGAACCTCTAGCTTTTCCCAAATTTGCTCTTTAAGTCCGATACTTCCAGAAATGTTTCCTTTTCTTCCAAAAACCTATAAAACAAAGAAAATACAAATAGGAAATAAAATTGCACAAACTAACAAAACTAAGGAATCAACAAATATAAATTAAGGGGCTAAAATACATATATTTTAGCACTTATTAGATATCTAGAGCCCGGGTCAAGATTGTCGTTCCTCCAGTTTGAGTTGGCAAATCAATGAAGGGAGGCGTGGGAGAAAAATTTCCTAGCAGATCAAAGAAGGGGGCATCAGAGATCAATTTCTTGACCGATCAAAGATTAGCGGGACAGTAGTGAGAGGAGGACAACAGTCTGGCAGAAGACATTAAACATAGCGCTCATGGGAGGCACCCAATAGCATATCCTTTCTATTTTTGTTTTTGTGTTTATTTTTTTAGTTCTTTTTGTTTTCCATTTGTTTTGGTGTTTTGATTTTCAGGAACAAGTGTACTTGCATTCAAGTTTGGGGGTATGCTGGGAGCTATACCTATTCCAGCCAGTTTTCCCATCTCTCGGGTAAGATCTTTCCATGCTATATACACATTGAGGGCTATGTGTAATTTAAGTTTGGGGGTATGGGAGACACTTTACACACACTTTATCCCATTTTTGAAAAAAAAAAATAATGCATGTTCATGTTTTGTCTTAAAATTTTGGTTGATCCAAAAAAAAAAAAAAAATTATGATTTGATTTTCATTGGTGAGAATAAGATTTTGAACACATGATCTGATGATAGAGTTTTTCAGTTTGGTTACTTGCTTTAGGCATCTGAGAATTCACTTGTTTGATCTGATCTGACACAAGCACATTAGCACATAGTAAGTGGAGTATGTCATGAGAGTCTGATGTGCATGTTTTAATGTCTTGGGTGAAACTGGATGACTTATTGGTTGGATACTTTGGCATAATTTACCAAAAAAAAAAAAAAATCATTTATAAGCTTTTCACTAAGTAACCGAACCTCTTGCCTCATTAAGCAATGAGTGTTCATGTCAAAAGGTGAAGAATTTTGATTTGGTTAATGTTATGGTTAGTTTGGTTTCATAGCCTTTTTGACTTGAGTTAGTAAGTCCTTAGGGTTGTCTTTACACCTAATGCCCTAAAACCATCTGGTTTGTGAGTCATTGGCTCAACACTTGTTACATGGGTCAATTATAAAGGTTAAGGGAACTAAACATTGCACAGCCTGACCAAGAAGAAAAAGAAAAAAAAAAAAAAAAAAAAAAAAAAAAAAGAAAGTTATGCCATAGTTATTCATTTTAATTGGGGTTTCAGTGAAGTTTGAGATATTGGGACATTGCACACTGGAATTAAGAGGAAGCTTCATATTTATGTGCTAAGTTCACCTTACACTGTTTTGAACTTGTGATGCCTTAGCCTGGCTTTTGTAAGTAATTAGACTCTAAAATTTCAATTCATTGAGAAGATGGAGTTTATCTTTTTAACATGAACTTTGCATAATGTTTGTGGGTAACATTTCTGGAAAGCCCTTACAAGACTTCACTCATCCTTTAGGGATTGCCTACGGGTTTAAAAGGCTTGTTGCATACGCTAAATGCAATTGTACATCCCACAAAAGATGGATTTATCTATTTGTTTGCTGTTTTTCATTTTGTTTTTAGTTTCGTATTGCTAAGGGACTAGCAATATGTAAGTTTGAAATGTGTTAAGTACTAAAATATTCGTATTTTAGCCCCTTAGTTTACATTTGTTAATTTATTAGTTTTGTTATTTTGTGCTATTTTATTTCCTTTTTGTGTTTTCTGTGTTTTATAGGTTTTTGGAAGAAAATGAAACATTTCTGGAAAGTTCGAGCATAAAGGACAAGAGGAAGCATTCAACTGCAATGCTTGAGCACCCCAAGCCAAGGAGCGAGTGTAGGCTTGTGTTCACATGCACAAGAGAAGCATCAATGGCAACTATAATTGAGTACAGAAGAACTACGATCGAACGCAGACACGCGCTCGAGCACATGCTGGCTAGGATCGAGCGCACTCGGGTGCTGGACAACAGTCAGATGTGGCCAAGACTCCTTTTCCTTCCCATGCCCTTAGGTTGGCAAACATTAAATATACTGGTATGATTGGCGCATTGGCATATTGTTATTTTAATTAGTCTGATTAGTGGTGGATATCGAACCCCTAACACTTTCATTTATCTTTATTTCTTTTCATAATATCGATTTCGTGAGACTTTGGTATTTTAATTTAGAAAAACAATTTTAAACAAAATCAACAATCCTCGTGGGAATGATCTCGTATTTGCGGCACAATACTATCGCTTGATCTTCTGCACTTGCGAGTTAAAACGTACCAAATATTTGCCTATTAATTTAGGTGGGCATTGCTAAGGGACTAGCAATATCTCATGGGGTTCTTTTGTCTCTCTAATATGCCCAGGACTTGGTCATCCAAATTGTTATAAATAGCAAATCCACACCACATGCATATGAAGATCAAGCATATTCATATGGGGAATGTTAAGTGCTAAAATATTCATATTCTAACCCTTAACTTACATGTGTTAATCTTTTAGTTTTGGTTAATTTATGCCATTTTAGTTCTTTTATGTGTCTTCTTTGTTTTTGTAGGTCCTTCGAAGAAAAGGAAGCAATCTTAGAAGTTTCATACTTAAATAGCGATTTTGAAGAATATTGGAGGCTCTGGTAGTGCGATCGATCGTAGGGGAACTGCGATCAAGCGCACTACAGGCGAAGGTCACGAGCGCAAGGCACCTGCGATCGAGCGCCCAGCACAACAAGATCGATCGCAGTCCTACGATCAATCGCACACGGGCTGCAATCGAGCGCACCCGTGCTTGATGAGCAAGTCAGCCTCCAGCCTTTATATGGAAAGTGTAATTTCTAGGGTTTCGTAACTTAGTGTGAATTAGGGCTCAAACCTTACGATATTTAGGGTTTCTAGAGTATTTCTAAGGCTTATAAATAGACGCTTAAATCTCTAAAATAGACACACAATTTCCAAGGAGAAGAATTGTAGCTCTTCAAGTTCAAGTTCCAGGTTTATTCTTTTCCTTTATTTTTATTTTATGAAGATGTTTAACACCAAACTCATGTGTAACTAATTTACTTAGTAGGGCTACCCTAATTATGTTTAGTTAATATTCAATATTGGCTCCTTTGTGATGATCATGCTGTAATGTTTAACTTGATTAATTCTTGCTTTCATGAATTCCTCATATGTGTGTGCTTGATCAACAAATGCATGTGGTACAAATTAGTTAGATAAATCAATTTGGTTGACCGAGTCTTGGGGTTTAATAAAAGTAACAAAAGAAATCCACACCGGGTTCTTGGGTTAATCAACATGGGGAACCGGGATTATACACCCATGCCCTAGGCCTCATGTGTTTGTCGATTTCCACATAATTATGCTTTCTTAAAGAAAAACTTAGTATACACCCATGCTAAATCCTTTAAGAAAGAAAAGAGTTAAAGTATACACTCATGCCTAACTCGTTGTTTAGGAAAATCTATAGCTTAAGGAGTATACACCCATGCCCTTAGGTTGACAAACATTAGATATACATAACATGATCAAAACATTGCCATATTGTTATATTATCTAACTATAATTAGTGGTGGATATCAAAGCCCTGCCTTTTTATTATCCTCAACTCAAATTCAAACCTTGTTTTATTTTACTTTTGGAATTTATTTTAAGCAAAATTTAGCAATCCTCATGGGAATGATCTCGTACTTGCATCATATACTACTATGTTGACATTGTACACTCACGGGTAAAACGTACAACTATTTGCCTATTAATTTAGGTAGATATTTGAACAACAATTTTTTGGCGCCGTTTTCGGGGATTGTAGCAAATTTTGTTTAGGATTACTTTCCTTCAGTTGTGTTATTTTAATTTTTAATTTTGTTTTTACCAAAAATCATAAATATTTTATGTTTTTCTTAATTTTTCAATTTTTTGTTGTGTTTCAATTTTGCGAGATAGCATTCTGTTACTGCGATCAAGCGGTAGCCGAGTGCAATCGAGCGCACTAACCTGCGATCAAGTGCAGTTCCAGGGAGCATCCAGAAAAGCAGCACTAAAGCTGCTTTGACCTGCAAAGGCAATTCAATTTATGCAGGGTCGTTGATCTTTAGATTCAACCGTCTTTTCACTCGATCCCGAAATTGAGCGGACAATTTGACAAAGACCTAGAGACAAAGAAGAAGAGGAAGATGTTGAGAACACAATGGAAGATTTGCAAGAGAACCCACCAATAGTGCCATGACCACTAGAGGCGAATCCACCACCAGTGCGAAGACCGATGAAACAGGATTTCATCCCAACAAACCTCAACCAGCCATCATGCATAGCATATCAATCAGAGGTGGAAGGCAATTATTATATTTCTCCTCAGATACTCAATGTATTGACTAACTTCAGGGGCACAGTAACTGAGGATCCTAACTTGCATCTTAAGGAGTTCTTTGATCTATGCAAGCTGCAGCACATCCAAGGCCTAACTTCGGAGAGACTCAGGTTAGTCCTCTTTCCTTTCTCTTTGAAAGATAATGCTAAACTGTGGAATAATTCTTTGCCTGCAGATTCCATCCATACTTGTGAGGAATTAGCCTCCAAGTTCCTGAAGAAGTTCTTCCAAGCTCAAAAGACAAGACAGCTTAAAAGGAAACTTCAAATGTTCCAACAAAGAGATGGAGATCTTTTCTCTGAAGCATGGGACCACTTCAACTCATTGCTTCTAAAGTGCCCACATCACAACATCCCACAAGATGATCAGGTACAAATTTTTTATGAAGGCTTAGATGATACTAACAAAGGGATGGTTGATTCAGCTTGTAGAGTAGCACTTATGGAAAAGAGCAGTGAGGAAGCCATGGAGCTCTTCGAAACACTAAGTGACCATTCCCAACAATTCTGCTCTGGAGGGATGCGAGGAGTAAAAAGTAAAGGCATGTATGAAGTGAAGCTCAATGGTGGATCTCCAAATCAGATGGCTGCTATGGAAAGAAAGCTGGATATGATTGTCAAAGCCATGACTACTCAGAACATCTCACCTATTCAACAGGACATACCAATCCAGGTATGTGCAATATGTTCTCATTTTGATCACACCATTGAGATGTGTCATTTATCTCCATTTGCAGATCTAGAAGAGGCGAATTACGTGGGACAAAACAATTACCCCCTCAAGAACAATCCATACTCCAACACCTACAATCCAGGGTGGCGCAACCACCCCAATTTCTCATGGAGTAACAATCAAGGACAGCAAAGGGGTCCCCAACAAGCAGTCCAACTAGTTCAGGAGCAGAAGAAGAATGACCTGGAGAGTATTGTACATCAATTTGTGAGTGTGCAACAACAAACCAATGCTAAGCATGAGCAGTCCATTCAAAGGACCGAGCAAGCTATCCAAAGACTGGAAGTACAAATGGGGTAAATGGCAAAGGAGCTGAGTGAAAGAAAGCATGGTGAATTTTCATCCCAAACAATACCCAATCAAGGGGGTCACCAGCAGCTGAAAGCAGTCACAATTCTCAGAAATGGCAAGGTCATAGGAACTGAAGAGACACCTCAAGCATCTCCAGATAAAGCCTCAACATCCAAGGTAAGTAAAATGGAGAAGGTGAATGTGCCGCCCTTCCCTCAAAGTTTAGTAAAGCCAAAGAAAGAAAGACAACTCATTGACATTTTTGAAAGCTTGAGGAAAGTGGAGATTAACATTCCTTTATTAGATGCAATTAAACAGATTCCTTCATATGCTAAATTTTTAAAGGATTGTTGTACTAATCAAAGGAAGTTTTAGGAGCATGAGACAGTGGCCTTAACAAAGGAGGCAAGTGCAGTTTTGTTAAGGAAATTACCACCAAAGCTAACAGATCTGGGTAGTTTTACCTTTTCTTGCAAGATAGGAGACCATCTCTTCGAGCATGCATTGCTGGATCTGGGAGCAGGGGTCAATTTGCTGCCTTACACTGTATATGAAAAGCTGGGTTTGGGGGAGCTACAACCAACCTCAATCACTTTACAATTGGCAGACAAAAGCATCAAAAGACCAAGAGGTATACTTGAGGATCTTTTGGTAAAGGTAAGTACATTTATTTTACTTGTTGATTTCATTGTATTAGATGTGGAAGAATCTCCAATGCCATCACCTTTACCTATTATCTTAGGAAGACCCTTTATGAGAACTGCTGATACTACAATAGGTGTGAAAAAGGGTACTGTGAGTATGAAGGTGAATGGTGAGACAATAGAGTTCAAAATATTTGTTGCAATGAAATTACCTCATGATGATTTAGAGTGTTTTGATGTTTGTATGATTCAAGGTGTTAGTGAGCCAGTCTTGCAGGACCAACATAAAGATCCATTGGAGGCCACCCTCACCCATAGTTTCACAAGGCAGCACATTGAGCCAAAACCTAAAGATGTTACTGATGACATCATTGAAACCATGCACCTCCTTGAGGCCTCTCCAAAACTTTCAAGTAAGTACACTCCTCCCTTTGAGATTCTTAAGCCTACTAATACTTCTCTTGTCCCTTCTATTGTCCGGGCACCAAGGTTGGAATTGAAGCAATTGCTAGAACACCTAACATATGCCTACTTAGGAGAAAACAAGACACTACCGGTCATAATTGCAGCAAATCTGAGTTGTGGAGAAGAAGAAAAGCTATTGAGAGTTCTTAGAGAACATAAAACTGCTTTGGGGTGGACTATTGCTGACATCAAGGGAATAAGTCCAGCCAAGTGCATGCATCAAATCTTCCTTGAGGACGAAGCAAAGCCAACTAGGGATGCACAGAGAAGATTCAACCCACAAGTGCACGAGGTCGACATAGTAGTATATGATGCAAGTACGGGGTCATTCCCACGAGGATTGCTAAATTTTGCTTAAAATAAATTCCTTAAGTTAAACAAAACAAAGATTGAATTTTGATTTGATAATAATAAAAAGGTAGGGCTTTGATATCCACCACTAATTATATTTAGATAATAGATCAATATGCCAATGCTTTGATCATGTCATGCATACTTAATGTTTGTCAACTTAAGGGTATGGGTGTCTACTCCTTAAGCTATTGATTTCCCTAAGCAACGAATTAGGCATGGGTGTCTACTCTAATTCTTTTCTTTCTTAAAGGATTTAGCATGGGTGTCTACTAAGTTGTTCTTTAAGAAAGCATGAATTTGTGGAAATCGACAAACACATGAGGCCTAGGGCATGGGTGTCTACTCCCGGTTCCCCATGTTGATTAACCCAAAAACCCGATGTGGATTTCTATTGTTACTTTTCTTAAGCCCAGGACTCGGTCATCCAAATTGATTTAACTAACTAGTCGATACCACATGCATATGTTGATCAGGCACACACATATGAGGAATTCATGAAAGCAGAAATTAATCAAGTTAAATATCATAACATGATCATCACAAAGGGGCCAATATTGAATATTAACTAAACATAACTAGGGCTTCAATCTAGCCCTACTAAGTAAATTAGTTACACATAAGTTTGGTGTTAAACATCTTCATAAAATAAAAAGAAAGGAAAAGAATAAACCAGAAACATGAACTTGAAGAGCTCCAATTCTTCTCCTTGGAAATTGTGTGTCTATTCTAGAGGTTTAAGGGTCTATTTATAAGCCTTAAGAATACTCTAGAAACCCTAAAAATCGTAGGGTTTGAGCCCTAGTTCGCACTAAGTTACAAAACCCTAGAAATTGCACTTTCCATATTAAGACTGGTGGCTGACTTGCCCATCACGCATGGGTGCGCTCGATCGCAGCCCGTGTGCAATTGATTGCAAGTCTGCGATCGATCCTCTTTGTTCTAGGCGCTTGATCGTTGGTGCCTTCTGCTTGTGGTCATTGCTTGTAGTGAGCTCCATTGCGATCGATCGCACTACCAGAGCCTCCAATTTCCCCAAATTAGCTCTTTTAAGTCCGAAACTTCTGAGTTTGGTTCTTTTTTTTTTCCAAGGACCTATAAAAACAAGGAAAACACATAAAAGAACTAAAATGACATACGTTAACTAAAACTAAAGGATCAACACATGTAAGTTAAGGGCTAAAAATATGAATATTTTAGCACTTAACACCCCCCCCCCCCCCCCCCCCAAAACTTACATATTGCTAGTCCCTTAGTAATACAAAATTAAAGACTAAATGGAAAAACAGAAAACTAAAGGATAAGTCCATCTTTCGTGGGATGCACGATTACATTTAGCGTACGCAACAAGCCTTTTAAACCCCTAAGAATTCCCTAGAGAATGAGTGGAGTCTCGTGAGGGTCTTCCAGAAATGTTACCCACAAACATCTTGCATAGTTCATGTTATTCCAAAAATTAAAGTATCACTTCAAGATCATGATTTTCATTCATTAGTAAGCTTAAAAAGATGAACTCCATCTTCACAATGAATTGGAATCTCAAAGTTTAATTACTTACAAAGGACATGCTAAAACATCACAAGTTTGAAACAGTGTAGAGTGAACTAGCACAAAATTATGAGGCTTCCAAGTAATTCCAATGTGCAATGTCTCAATATCTCAAAGTTCACTGAAATCCCTATTAGAATGAACAACAATGGCATATTTCTTTTTTCATTCTCTCTCTTTTTTTTTTTTTTTTTTTTGGTCAAGTTGTGCAATGTTTGGTTCCCTTAAGCTTTCTAACAGACCCATGTAACGAGTGTTAAGTCAATGACTCCCAAACCAGATGGTTTTAGGGCATTAGGTGTAAAGACACCCTTCGGACTTACTAACTCGAGTTAAAAAGGCTACGAAACCAAACTAACCATGAAATCAACCAAATCAAAATTTTTCACATTTTGACGTGAACACTCAATGCTTTGAGGCAAGAGGTCCAATTACTCAGTGAAAAGCTTATCAATGATAATTTATTTATAATTTTTTTTTTGTGTTGTTTTTTCATCACATATATATATGCCAAAGTATCCATCTAATAAATCATCCAGTTTCATCCAAGACATTGAAACACACACATCAGCCTTCATGTCATACCCCCACAAATTATGTGCTAATGTGTTTATGTGATCAGATCAATCATGTGATTTTTCAACTGTCCTAAGCAAGTAACCAAACTAACAAATTCTTTTATCAGATCATGTGTTCAAAATTTTAAGCTCACTAATGAAATTAAACCACAATTCTTTCAAATTAACCAAAATTTTTAGGCAAACATGAACATGCATAAATATTTTTTATTTTTTATTCTTTTTACTGTTTTTATTTTTTATTTTTTGAAATAACAAACAAAATAAATAACACGAAACTGGGACAAAGTGTGTGTAGACAACATGTGTTCCCATACCCCCAAACTTAAATGACAAATTGTCCCCAATGTGTCTAAAACAAAGAAAGAATTTACCCAGGAGATGGACAACACTGTCTTGGAAAGCATGGCACATAGCACACCCCCAAACTTGAACCGAAGCACACTTGTTCTTGCAAAATAAGAAAACACAAAAACAAGTAAAAGGAAAACAAACTAAAGATAAAGAAAAAGATCAAATGAAACACACAAAAATAAAATAACAAGATAAACTATGGGGTGCCTCCCATGAGCGCTAAGTTTAACGTCTTCAACCAGACGATGGTCCTGCTCAGTTCTGTCTCGAAGAAGATGCACTAGATGGTGGTGGCAAACGGCTGAGAATGGATTGCATTAATTCTTCTAAGGCAGCTAGTCTTTGATCCATCAAGACTTTATCCTCTCGATCCTCTCTTCTTTGGTCAGCCAACTCTCTCTGAAGGCTGGCCATTTCTTCACTGATTGAGCGATACTATGCTGCACAGAAAAAGAACGGGGCCTCCTCCTCTTGGGCTTCCGACTTAGTTATGGGTTCATCTTCTACCATCAACTCGGCCTCAAACTCCTTTGCATCAGTTGCTCGTGCTGGAGATACTCGATGCATGTGGGAGCAGCACTTGTTCCATTAGCGAATGCCAAATATGGGGGTAGTGGTGACTAGCTCATCAGCTGCGGTGCCCTTAATGCCTTTCTTTCGGAGGATATAAGTGATTAAATATGGAAAAGGCAGCCCCTATGAGTGTGTGGACTCAGCTCCTCCGATATGAACCCCATTCCAAAATTTGTGAATTTGGGTCCAAATGATATCGGGAATGGAACACCATGTGCCTTTATGAAAAGCATAGAGTGTTTGGAGAAATTGGTTCCCGCCTTTGAGTCTTGTGTCCCAAGGGAAAGGCATTACGGTGCAAAATGGAGTCCACAAACCAGAGCCTTGGAGGTAGGTTGGACCGGCTGCCGGCATTATGATGAGTGTCGGCATATTGCCCTTCACACATATCTTCAATGATTTTCGCCACATAGAATCTAGGTGGTTGCTTGGCAAGTTGTGCTTCTTCTGGAGGGTGCTCATCATTGCATTGGAGTGCAGCAGCACTGTCGGCCCTTGTCACTTCAATGGCTCAACCATGCACTATGGAAGATAGGGCAGCCATCCTGTTGCAATCATGAGATAGGTGGGAATAAAACTCGATCACCAATTTTCAGTATGCAGTGGAGGTGACCGGCTTGAAGAGCTTCTTTAGCCCCCAGCGCTTGAACTCTGCAACCGCCCATTAAGTCACCTCAAGGTGTTGGAAATCTTCTCGGATGGTAAGAGTCATTTCAAACAGCAGTCCCCGCTCCTCAAAAGTGGGCGGGGGAGAAGTGGCTTGGGAATCAGAGCACCGGGAAGATGAAGCCTGAGTTTTCGACATGATGCTGTTGGTTTGGGAATTTTGTCGAACACCTGGTGTGCACTAGGATGGCCAAAGTAGCAAAAACACAGCAAGAACTACCCAAGCCCCCTGCAAAAGATGAAAATCCAACCACAGAGGCAAATACATAAAAGAACTAAAATGGCATAAAATAACTAAAACTAAAGGATTAACACGTGTAAGTTAAGAGCTAAAAATATGAATATTTTAGCACTTAACAGGTTAGCTGGCTAGCTACTACTGCTTCTTGGACGGGTACAATGGCTATAATCATATTGCAATAGCACCAGAGGAACCGGAGAAGACCACCTTCACATGTAGTTTGAGATATGGAGACATTGCACATTGGAAATAGTTGGAAGCCTCATAATTTTGTGCTGGTTCACTTTCCACTGTTTTCAAACTTATGATGTTTTAACATGTCCTTTGTAAGTAATTGAACTTTGAGATTCGAATTCATTGTGAAGATGGAGTTCATCTTTTTAAGCTTACTAATAAATGAAAATCATGATCTTAAAGTGATACTTTAATTTTTGGAATAACATGAATTGTGCATGATGTTTGCGGGTAACATTCGTGGAAAACCCTCATGAGACTCCACTCGTCCTCTAGGGAATTCCTAGAGATTTAAAAGGCTAGTTGCATATGATAAATGTAATCGTACATCCCATGAAAGATGCATTTATCTTTTTGTTTTCAATTTTTCCATTTAGTTTTTAGTTTTGTATTGCTAAGGGATTAGCAATATGTAAGTTTGGGGGGGGTGTTAAGTGCTAAAATATTCATATTTTAGCCCTTAACTTACATGTGTTAATCTTTTAGTTTTGGTTAATTTATGCCATTTTAGTTCTTTTATGTGTTTTCTTTGTTTTAGTAGGTCCTTGGAAGAAAAGGAAGCAATTGATCGCACACGGGCTACGATCAAGCGCACCCGTGCGTGATGAGCAAGTCAGCCGCCAGCCTTGATATGGAAAGTTAAATTTCTAGGGTTTTGTAACTTAGTGCAAATTAGGGCTCAAACCCTATAATTTTTAGGGTTTCTAGAGTATTTCTAAGGCTTATAAATAGACCCTTAAATCTCTATAATAGACACACAATTTCCAAGGAGAAGAATTGGAGCTTTGCAAGTTCAACTTTCGGGTTTATTCTTTTCCTTTCTTTTTATTTTACAAAGATGTTTAACATCAAACTCATGTATAACTAATTTACTTAGTAGGGCTAGATTGAAGCCCTAATTATGTTTAGTTAATATTCAATAGTGGCGCCTTTGTGATGATCATGCTGTGATATTTAACTTGATTAATTTCTGCTTTCATGAATTTCTCATATGTGTGTGCCTGATCAACATATGCATGTGGTATGGACTAGTTAGTTAAATCAATTTGGATGACCAAGTCCTGGGTTTATTAAAAGTAACAAAAGAAATTCACATTGGGTTCTTGGGTTAATCAACATGGGAAACCGGGAGTATACACCCATGCCCTAGGCCTCATGTGTTTGTCGATTTCCACAGAATTATGCTTTCTTAAAGAACAACTTAGTATACACTCATGCTAAATCCTTTAAGAAAGAAAAGAGTTAGAGTATACACCCATGCCTAACTCGTTGCTTATGAAAATGTATGGCTTAAGGAGTATACACCCATGCCCTTAGGTTGACAAACATTAGATATACATAACATGATCAAAACATTGGCATATTGTTATATTATCTAAATATAATCAAAGGTGGATATCAAAGCCCTGCCTTTTTATTATTATCAACTCAAATTCAATCCTTGTTTTATTTTACTTTTGAAATTTATTTTACGCAAAATTTAGCAATCCTCGTGGGAATGATCCCGTACTTGCATCAGATACTACTATGTTGACCTTGTGCACTTGCGGGTAAAATGTACAACTATTTGCCTATTAATTTAGGTAGATATTTGAACAACAGGGAATTCGGCAAAATAGGAAATAATCAAGTTAAGTACTCAAAATATAATTGTAACAAAGGCGCCAATATTGAAATCCTAAAAAGACATGATTACGGTTTCAATCAAGCCCAAACTAAAATATTAGTTACACATAATTCGGATGAAAATCATCCTCATACAAAAATAATAAAATAAAAGGGAAGAGAAGAAAAACCCAACACTCTTCTTGGTCTAGCCTAAAATTCTTCTTCTGAGCTTGTGTCTGTTTCTCTCCCTCTCTATTTGGATGAATAGAGGGTCTATTTATAGAGTTGGGAACAACCCTATATGTTCTTGTGTAGTCTAACAACTCAAAAACTGAGTTGGAATTGGATTCTAGACATTGAAACCGTGGAAAACCGTGGCAAACAATGTTCTTTGCTGCCTAGCGCATGTCTGCGCTTGATCGCAGGATGGGGTGCACGATCTATCCCTTTGGCTTGGGCACTCGAGCGCAAGGTTGCACTCGAGCTTAGTGGCTTGTGCACTCAAGCGCTGTTGCACTCGAGCCTATTTTGGCATTTGCTCGATTCCAGGTCTCCAGCTTTTCCCAAAATTATCTTTTTAGTTTGGAACTTGCGAGAAACACTTGGTTTTCTTCAAAATCTTTAAAATGTAAGAAAACACAAAAACTACACAAGACAAAAAAATATTACAAAACTAAGATATTAATTGATAAGTGCTAAAATATTCATATTTTAGCGCTTTAATTTACACTTGTTAATTTCTTAGTCTTGTTATTTTGTACTATTTTATTTCCTTTTTGTGTTTTCTGTGTTTTTGTAGGTCATGGAAGAAAAAGAAGCATTTCTAGAAATATCGGGCTTAAAGAGCAATCTGGGAAAAAGCTAGAAGTTTTGAATCAAGTACAAGCATCCGGGCGCAGTGCGATCGATCGCACTACACCTAGGCTCGAGCGCACCAGTACTCGAGCGCCCAAGACAAGGATTGAGCGTAACATGCGCTCGCACACACAAGAAGCTGGCTCGAGCGCATTAGCGCTAGTGTGCCAAACACAGAAGAGCGATCGCATCAACATTGCGATCGAGCGCACGTGTGCGCTGGAGAATAGTGTGGCAATTGACCCTATTTTGGTAAAAGCATTAGGGTAAAATTTACGATTTCTAGGGTTTCTAGAGGCTTTTTGCATTCCCCTAATCCCTAGATATAGGCCTCTAAACATAGCAAAAAATTACACACAAGCTTTAGGAGAAGAATTGGCGGCTCTTTAAGGAAGTGTTTTTTCCGGTTTATTCTTTTCCTTTTTATTTTCTTATGAAGATGATTAGCATCTAACTTATGTGTAACTAAATACTTTAGTAGGGCTAGATTGAAGCCCTAATCATGTCTCTTTAATATTTCAATATTGGCGCCTTTACTACAATCATATTGTGATGCTTAACTTGATTATTCTCTGCTTTATTGAATTCCTCATATGAATGTGCTTGGCCAACATATGCATATAGTATGGATTAGTTATTTAAGTCAATTTAGATGATCGAGTCCTGGGCTTAATAGAGTGACAAGGAATCTTGTCATTGGAGTTCTTGCGTTAATCAACATGGGGAACCAAGAGTAGACATTCATGCCCTAGGCTTCATGTGTTTAAACATTTCCATAGATTTATGCTTTCTTAAAGAACAACTTAGTAGACACCCATGCTCAATCCTTTGAGAAAGAAAAGAATTAGAGTAGACACTCATGCCTAATTCGTTGTTTAGGAAGATCAATAGCTTAAGCAGTATACACCCATGCCGTGAGGTTGACAAACATTAAGTAATCCCAATATGATTGGAACATTGGCATATTATTATATTATTTGAGTATGATTAGTGGTGGATATCGAAACCCTCCTTTTTATCTCTATTAACTTAAAATCAATCATTTATCTTGTTTTATTTACGAAATTAGTTTTAAACAAAAATCAACAATCCTTGTGGGAATGACTCGTACTTGCACCCTATACTATTGTTGTGCACTTGTGAGTAAAACATACATTTATTCACCTATTAATTTAGGTGGATATTTACACAACATTAACATATGTGAATTAAGGGACTAGAATGTGTAACATTCAGTACTTATTAGATGGGGTGTTAGAACGGGCATGTGACAAGACTCAAGGATAGCTCTCGACTTTCCCGTCAGATGGCACATCAGGACAGGCTCATGATGGGACATGAAGGGAGGCTTCCTATTTTCTAGTCAAATGGCACGCTAGGACGGGCTTGTGATGACACTGAAAGAAAGCTTTTTATTTTCTCGTCAGATGGCACATCATGAAAGGCTCGTGACGGGACTCTAGAAGAAGCTCTCGGCTTTCTCGTTGGATGGCACGTTATGACGGGCTTGTGACAGGTATTTAGATCTAGTTTGCTTTGTTCCTTGAATCTTAATGAGAATTAACACCCGTTATGATGAAAAGATTTCAAAATGTCAGTTCCATGATATTTTGCTCATTCCATTAGAACGAGAGTGGACTCCCATTAAGACGCAAGGAAAGAAAACTACAGATCTATAAATACCTATCTTTTTTTCAGAACTCTTTGAACCTCTCCATTTCCATTTATACTTTTATGAGTTTGGAGGTTCCCGATGAAGAAGGTTGTGATATTTTCCCATATAGAGGTGATATCCTTTGTCGTTGTTTGTATCAAGTAGCTTTGTGTTTTCGCTTACTTGGGGTTTGTGTTGAGATTTAAACCACACCAAATGCTTCCGCAATTGCAAAGAAGTCTACCAAAGGGTCAGTAAGGAAATGCACTCCATGAAGATTGTGAGCTAGAAGGACAAACTAGAGGCTTGTTGATCTTACAAAGTCTAGAAATTGCAAGGGGTTTGTGAGTATTTCTAATGTTTGTAATATCTGGATCTTCATATAGTGATTTCCTGGGTTTGATTGCCCCGAAGTGGTTTTTCCCTTTGATTGGTTCAAAAGGTTTTCCACTTCGTCAACAAATCTTGTGTTGTGGTTGTGTGGATGTTTCTATAGTTGTGTTGGCTTAAGATTGAGCATACCTATTTGTTGGGAATTGTGTTCAAAACTCCAATTGATTGATAAGAATTTTTGAAATAGAACAAAAGACATATACATATATTCTTACATGGTATATATATGGATTGTGTATTATCCAATTATATGCATGTAAGATCCCTAAGATGCATTCTATTTGAGTGATGGTGTGTGTATCATAGAAGATCATACTCAAAAGAACCTTGCAACTTATAAAGCTTGTTGTTTGTAGTCGTAAATGGACCTGAGAATTCCATCTAGACTATAACATGTTAAACCTCAAATGACTTACCTTGGTCAAGAAAAGCAAGGGGGCTTCGGGTTAATATGTTGGGGTATTGGCAAGGTTATGCCACACACTAAATAGAACCACATGAGTCATCAATTGTAAAATATTGTTATAACAATTGATAAACATGAGCACATGAATATATATCACCTAGGATTTATAGTGGGGGGGACGAACATATGTAAGGACATGAATATATATCACCTATTTATATGTGTGTTTTTAATCATAAATGATAAATCCATTTAACTTGTGATGCCAAAACAAATATTGTGAACCCAAATGGCAACGAAATAACAAAGGTTATCCCCAAAAGATAAAGGTAAATGTAAATGTTAAATTCAAGTTTGTGGTGTTAGCCTTTGTAAAAAGACTATAACAACATTTGTTATATATACAACTCCCACCTATGCGGAAGGTAAGACGGTCAAGTTCAACTCATTATATTGTGTTATTCTTTACACTATAACTGAATCAATGGAATTAATTCCCTAAATTTCAACAAGTAACTTTTAAAATTTAAAGTATAAAATATTGTCTGTCTAACCTATCATTCATTTAAAAGTATCTCTAACAGTTTCCTTTTTCAACATTAATTAATTGAGAGACCTGGGGTGAGAGAGTACTACAACAATGGGTGATGATTAAATGTGATTAATTGATGATAGAAATACTGCTCAGAAAAACAAAATTAATAACAGCATTACTGGGTTTTGTGGATGATTTTGCATGAAGTAACTGATTAAATATTGTAGTGTAGGCCTGCAAGTTTGCTGGTTACGTAGGCCTGCAAGTTTGCTAGTTACATAGGCCTGCAAGTGCCTAGAGAGAGAGATGAGAGAACAAATTAACATACCAAAAGGGGAGGAAGCATTTAAGGGGGACGGAAATTTAATTTGTTGGGACAATTCTCATTCTTGCTCATTGAAAGCCCTTGATAGGAGGGGCTTAAAAAATTTGGGGGGGATATAGGTCTGCCTCTGAACACGATCCTCGTATTCTATCAACTAGTTTATCTTTTTACATGCTTAACTTTATTAACCATTTATCATTTCTATATAAATGGTCAATAAATTGTATTGAATATGGTTTATGTTGGGATTATGCCCTGAATCCCAATGATTTTATGTCTTTGTTGACATTAAATGTTTGTAATAAATATATATGTATTATATTCACTGATTAAAATGACTTGAGCATATAACATATAAAATGTCTTTTACATACTTATTACCAAGTACATCATATTTATTATGTATGTGAAAGGTCCTAGGATTACATTGAATATGTCTATGGGAATAACGTAGTTATCACACAAGGTCATAGTCCATAATCCTTATATCCTTAAATGTATAAAGTTCACAATCGGTAAATGGAACTGGGCATTCCATTTTGAGTAAGACTGTTACACATCGAATCTTGTTGATCTATCTTGATCAAGCGAAGCGGTGACGACGGGATTGATGTGTAGTGTGCTGAGATCATAAGGAATTGAACGGACCACGGAGTTGTCTTCTCATAAAGATATTGTATATCAAGGAAAGACAATAAACTCCTTAGAAGACTATTTAGACTTTGATTCTAAATCCTGAGAAGTTCGTGAAATTAGATGTGAAGTATTGATTACTTAGATGTATCTAAGAATGAGACCTATCATCGCTCAACAGAACTTAGTATGTTGGGTAATCACATCTAAAATTGTGGGAACATCAACTTTAAGAGGGAATCCAAATCCTTTGTTGGTAAACAAAGAGACAAGAAATTTCCACTTGAGATAGATTTTAAGGTTATTATTCTCAGTCTCTGGCCAGGGCATTTTGGTTGGTATACCAAACTATATATATATATGTGTGTGTGTGTGTGTGTGTGTGTGTGTGTGTGTGTGTTTTTCACATGTATGAGAATAACGTAAAATTTAGTGGCTCAAGAATAAAGAGCTAGAGAATTAAGTGGCAGTATCATCAGCCTTAATTCTGCTACGGAATATTTCATTTTTAATCAAAGATATTTATTGGAGTTCAGTCACAATTATTTAGTGAAATTAATTGTGATTAAAATATTGTTGCGTAATAAATGTCAGGGTGACATGATTACAAACATATCTAGGCCAATAATATTTTTTCCTTTAGGTCCTTAACCAAGCTGATGTAATTTAACCATAAGGCTTTCTTATTTATTGGGCTAAGTGTATTATTTATTTAAAACATGGGTTAGAGAGATTTGGTACAATTGTGTTTGGGATAAAACCTATTGGCCCAATAAGCATAAGTGGAAAAACATAAGGCCAGAGACTATTCACTGGGCCTATGTATTATAGACAAGGAAAAAGGCCTAGGGTAAAACCCAAGCCCAATTCCCAAGGCAAGAAACCGTTTGGCCCAGGGAGAGTTCTCCCTGGACCACACGGCCAAGCAGGGAGGCTAGAGTTTAAACCCTAGCCGTCCATGCAACTCCTAGTAGGACTTGGAGTCTTGTTTTGCAAGTTGTCCCACATTGCTAGAATCTGGAAATTCTCTCCTCAACTATGCCTATAAATAGAGAGGAGCCTAGGGCTCTCAAATCATTCAATCAAGTTATCTTGATACATAGTTTTCAGAAACTCTGAAAATTATTTTAGTTCTTTGTATTAACTCATGTAAAACAAAAGTTTAAGATTTGAATAGCCAAATAAGAGCCCACACTCACTTTGTTATTATCAATTATTAGTGAGAAGATCTAGAGGTCTTTATATCCCTAAGAACTATTGTGTTCTTGAAGAAAGAAGCACTTGTTCTTCGTGTTCTTGAAGAAAGCAGTTGTTCTTCATGTTCTTGAAGAAAGAAGACATTGTTCTTTGTGTTCTTGAACAATAAAAAACATGTTCTTGGAGAAGCAAAAAGAAGTTTGCCCAAAGGTAGGAATGGCCATTTATATCCAAGTAAGTGTTCATCATTATTGCAATTTAATTTTAAATAGCAACTATTCTTCACATGTTCTTCATAAAGGATCTTAGCATGGGAATTCAATTCCTTCCGTGGTGCAAATACTTTGATCTGCAATCATATTCCCAACAATCAATATCAGAGCAAGCTTTATTGAAAGCATGGTGAATAACGTAGTATATAGAGAACTGTTTTTTAGTTTTTTAGTTGCTAAATTTGGATTTTTCCCGGGGACTTCCAAAGACTGAAAAATTCGTTTAAGACCTGGAACATGTTCCATAACATGTTAGTATCTAAACTGGAAAATTTTGAATCGTTTGGAATTTGTTTGCTATTTTTAATTGAATTCGGCGTTCAACACAAAGTTGCATTTTATCTACAAGGCCTATAGGGATTACGATTTGGAACTTCTGTTTATAGGCATGTCATACAAATTTTTTAAGACTTATTTCTGCAAGTAAAAATTGTGGTCAATGTTTTGGTCTTGATAGAATCGCGTTTTGATTTTTATCGAAAGAGATATGGCCATTTTAAAATTCGTCGGCAGGTTATGATTCACTGAACATTCGGTGACAGATATGGAAATTCAGAAAAATCCTGCAAGTAGTTTTATTTTGTAAAAAATTTGTTTTGTGTGATAATCAAAGATTTATGAAATTTTGATTATGGAATATGTTGTATATGATACAACATATTGGGAACACAAAACAAAATTTTTACAAGATTAATTTCATATAGATTAATTATTCTTGAAATTGGGTTTTGAGTTTATGCCTAAAGGGTATGGAATTATACAAAGTTTTCTTGTGAATTCGTTAGTAAGCAATAAATGATTTTTATTCAGTTAAAATCATTTGATTGTTTGTGGGTTATTATGATGATTAAAAAATCATACAATGAGTAGTACCATGGTTGAAAAACTAAAATACCACATAAAGGTTAATTATCTGTTTGGCACATAATTAAGGCAATTCGACATACCAATCATAAATTTAGTTCATGGATTGAATGTTGCCTTGGTGATTATAATCCATGGTGACTTTTCTTGGAGTTGGTATGAAAGACTACCAAGCTCTTAGTGGACAAATTATCAATGACTTTTCAGAAGTTGAAATTTGGTTTTTTAAACATAAGAAAATATGTATATTGTTAAGGTTCCAAATTTAATTAGGAAAAGCCGTTTCTTTTGAAACAAAAGTGACAAGGTTTTAAGTTGTAAAGGAATTGCAAGTGTTGGGAAACCCATAAGCTTTAAAATATCAAGTGGGAGATTCAAATATGAATCGGGCAATCTTCGTCATAAATATAATATAAATGATGAAGTGAAACGGCACCTCACCTTGGCCATGGGCCCTGCTCCCTACGAAGGGTGTCGCTTCACCTCATGGATTGTAAATAGATTTCCGAAAGGATAGAGGATACATGTTTTGATTTGAGAATGACAACACCAATGCTGAGTTATGCAGATGAACAGTGAAAAAAAATTGATGGTGAAATAGTTGACTGGTCTAAGATATTAATCTCCCAAAGGAGATATGTTATCTTAAGATTAGAGACTGCAAAAATCGGCTGTTCATTAATAGGGTAATAACATTGATAGAATACAATGATCATGTTCTACCTCTAACTACCAAATAACTAGTTCAAATTATACAATCCAGTAATTAAACATGCACAACGGAAATTTAAAGCATCACAAACACAACACCAAAACTTGTTGACAAAGTGGAAAACCCTTTGAACCAATCAAGTGGAAAAACCACTCTAGGGCAACCAAACCCAGGAAATCACTATATGAAGATTCAGATTACAGATAGTAGAAAATACTCACAACCCTTGAGAATCTCTAGGCTCTGTAAGAATGATAAGTGGTGAATATTACATATTCTAGCCCCTTAATTCACATATGTTAATCTTTTAGTTTTGTTATTATTTGATGTTTTGTGTTGTTTTTGTGTTTTCTAGCATTTTTAGGGTTTTTGAAGAAAAGAAAGCATTTCTGGAAAGTTCCAAGCTTAAAGGACAATTTGGGAGAAAAGCTAGAAGTCAAGGGATTGAGTGCATGCAGATCAGGATTGAGCGCATTGTGCCGAATACAACCTAATTTAATAGGAGAATATTCGGTAAGTTTAACTCGCAAGTGTGATAAGAGCTAAAATAGTCATATTTTAGCCCTTAATTTACATATGTTAGGCTCTTAGTTTTATTATTATTTGATGTTTCATTTCCCTTTTTCTGTTTTTTTGTCCTTTTATAGGTTTTTGAAGAAAAATAAGCAATTTTGGAAAAGCTACAAGTGTAAAAGGGCAATTTGGGAAAAAGCTCGAAGCTATGGGCTTAAAAGCACACTTTGAGAAGATCTAGAAGATGTGGTTACACCTAACCAATCATAATAAAGGACCTATATGATGTGGTTAAGTTTGATTAAATCAAGGAAAGGATTTGTTCGGAATTTCTCTAACTGGAGTAAAAATTGGATTGGATTCAAATTTGGATTCTGCACATGTCTTAGTATTTTGACCATAATTTTCTGCTCAAGTATCGGATTCAGGTGAAATTTGTAGAATTGTAAAGCTAACTCAAAATGATACAATTCATTGTGAAATAGGATTTTCCTAATTAGGATGTTTGCTATGCCAAAATCATCCCGCAATATATGAATGCAAATCTGGACTTGTACTTGGATTTATCCTAATTGAACTAGGAGATAAACCTCTGAATTTCCTAGGATTACTACGGCTTCTAGGTGTCTCCTAAGCTCTATAAATATACCCTCTATTCTTCATAATCAAATGTGGGGAAAAAGGCACAAGCTCTGGAAAGGAACTGAAGGCTAGATCAAGAGGAGTTTGGGCTTTTCTTCTTTTCCACCTTTTATTTTGTTATGTAGTTTATATTTTAATTAGGGCTAGATTGAAGCCCTAATCATGTCTTCTTAGAATTTCAATTACACCTTTGTTTCAAACAGATTTTCGTATTTTAATTGATTTATTTCTGGTTTATTGAATTCCTCATATTTTATGGTATGGATTTGTTAGTTAAGCCAATTTAGATGACCGAATCTTGGGCTTAATAAAGTGACTAAAGAACCTCATCAAGGGTTCTTAGTTTAATCAACATGGGAAATAGGAGTAGATACCATGCCTTAGGACTCATGTGTTTGTCGATTTTCGTAAGTTTATGCTTCCCTAAAGAACAACTTAGTAGATACCATGCTCAATCTTTTAGGGAAGAAAAGAATTAAAGTGGATACCATGCCTAATTCATTGCTTAGGGAGATCTATAGCTTAATAAGTAGATACCATGCCCTTAGGTTAACAAGCATTAAATATACCATGTGATTGGATTATTGGCGTATTGTTATAATAAATACTAAAATATTAATATTTTCAGCCCTTAACTTGCATGTTTTAATCCTTTGGTTTTGGTTAATTAGGCCATTTTACTTCCTTTTTGTATTTTCTTGTGTTTTATAGGCTTTTGGAAGAAAAGAAGCGTTTTTGGACAAATTACAAGCTTAAAGGGCAAATTGGGAAAACCTAGAAGATATGGTTATGCTTAGCCAATCATGGTTAAGTTTAATCCAATAAAGGAAATGATCAAATCGGAATTTCTCAAATAATAGTCAAAATCGGATTGGAGGCAAAATTGGATTCTGAACATGTCTCGGTATTTTGATCATAACTTTCAGCTCAAATATCCGATTGAGGTTATTCAAGCGGCATTGCAAAGCTAACTCAAAGGGCTACAAATCATTGTGAAATAGTATTTTCCCAATTCGGAGCGCCACAAGGCCAAAATCGCGCCGAAATTTAAGACCGCAATTTTGGGCAATCCTACCCCGATTTGGACTTAGGTTTTCTTTATCCTAATTGGACTTGGACTTAAAACTCCGAATTTTCTAGGTTTATTTGTGTAACAAGGACTTCTAAAGCCTATAAATAAACCTCTTAGGTTCTAGGAATAAGTGTGGAGAAAAGAGGCACAAGCTCTGGAAAGGAACAGAAGGCTGAATCAAGAGGAGTTTGGGTTTTTTCTCTTCCACCCTTTTATTTTTATTATGTAGTTTATATTTTATTTAGGGCTAGATTGAAGCCCTAGTTATGTTTAATTAATATTTCAATATTGGCGTCTTGTGATGATCATGTTATGCTATTTAACTTGATTAATACCTGCTTGCATGAATTCCTTATATGTGTATGCCTGATCAACATGTGTATGTGGTATGGACTTGTTAGTTAGATCAATTTGGATGGGCGAGTCCTGGGTTTAACATAAGTAACAAGAGATATCCACGCTGGATTCTTGGGTTAATCAACATGAGGAACTGGGAGTAGACATGCCCTAGGCCCTGTGTGTTTGTCGATTTCCATAGAACATATACTTTTCTAAAGAACAACTTAGTATATACCATGCTAAATCCTATAGGAAAGAAAAGAGTTAGAGTATGTACTCATGCCTAACTCGTTGCTTAGGGAAATCAATAGCTTAAGGCATTACAGTTTAACCCTTAGGTTGGCAAACATTAAATATGCATAACTTGATCAAAGCATTGTCATATTGTTATATTAGCTGAATATAATTAGTGGTGGATATCAAAACCCTAATCCTTTTTAGTTTTTGTTTATCTTTTATTTTATTAAATTCAATCGTGACAATTGAATTTCATCTTTTAATAAAATAGGAATCTACTTCTAAACATAATTTACCAATCCTCGTGGGAATGATCCCGTATTTGCCTACTATACTATTGTTTTGATCTTGTGCACTTGCGAGTTAAAACGTACAATTATTTACCAATTAATTTAGGTAGATTTTTGCACAACATGTTATCTTAATTAGTCTGATTTGTGGTAGATATCAAAACCCTAATCATTTTTAGTCTTAGTTTATCTTTTATTTTATTCCATTATTTCAATTTTATTCGTGACAATCTATTACTAAATAGGAAATCAACTCTAAGCATAATTTACCAGTCCTTGTGGGAATGATCTTGTATTTGCCTGCTATACTATCATTTAATCTTATGCACTTGCGAGCAAAATGTACCGAGTATTCGTCTATTAATTTAGGTGAGTATTTGGCACAATAAGTTTTTGGCGCCTTTGCCGGGGATTGCGTTAAATTATTTTAAGAAATTTTTTCCTTTAGTTTTATTTATTTTTATTTTTATTTAGTTTATTTTAATTTCTTTGTTTTTGTTGGTTTGTAATTCTGTTTTTATTTTTCTTATTTTTGTCGTCCGCAACACTAATATTTTATGCGGTAGTACGATCGATCGTAGGTGGTCTGCGATCGAGCGCATCACTGCCACACAACAGTACTGATGCTGCTGTGAGTTCTTTATGTTTTGGTGTTGCGACAATGCGCTCGAGCGCCCATTCCTGGGAGATCGAGTGCAGCTGTGCGATCGAGTGCAAGTGCTTTGGATCGAGCACACAGCCAAACAGCAGTATTGAAGCTGTTGTTATGTCGAGTTTGTTTTTCTTTTTTCTTTCTTTATGTAGGCTCCGTTTACTTCGACGTAAAATGGTTTCCAGAAAATGATTTCCGTATTTTATGGTGTTTACTTCAACGTAAAATAGTGGTCAACGAAAAATATTTTCCTTTTGACCGAAAATTCTTCTTTAATTTTCGGAGAATGGTTTACGATTTTAAAAACCGTAAACCATTTTCCGACTATGAGCATCTCATTCTTAAATTGATGGACCTTGCCAAGACCCGCCCAGAACCTCACCGGGACTTTACCGGGACTAGCCCGGGACTTGACCGGGACCCCCCCGGGAACCCGCCGGGACTTGACCGGGACCCGCCTGGGACCTAACCGGGTGAGGTCCCGAGCAAGTCCTGGGTGGGTCCTGGTCAAGTCCCGGTTGGTCCCAGGCGGGTTCCGGTCAAGTCCCGGCGGGTTCCCGGGGGGGTCCCGGTCAAGTCCCAGCAGGTCCCGAGCAAGTACCGGTCAGGTCTCGGTCAAGTCCTGGGCGGGTCCCGGGCAGGCCCCTGGCGGGTCCCGGTCAAGTCCTGGGCGAGTCCCGGTCAGGTCCCGAGCGGCTCCCGGGGAAGTCTCGGACGGGTCCCGGTTAGGTCTCGAGCGGGTCCCGGGCGGGTCCCGGGCGGGTCCCAGGCAGGTCCCGAGCGGGTCCCAGTCAAGTCTCTGGCGGGTCCCGGGCATGTCTCGGGTAGGTCCGGGTCAAGTCTCGGGCAAGTCCCTGTGGAGTTTCGAACAAGTCCCGTGCAGGTCCCGGCGGGCACCTTATTGGAAAAAATATATATAAAAAAAATATTAAAAAAAAAATTATTTTCCTTGTACAAGGTAAACGCCGTAAAATGTTTTCAACGGAAAATATTTTCAAGGAAAATGGCTTTCCTGAAAATATTTTACGAAGGAAACCATTTTACGTCGAAGTAAACGAAGCCGTAATCTATTCCATTTTCTGTTTTTATTTATTTTATTTTCTGTTTCTGTTTTATTTTTTATTTTTTAATTTTAATGTTTTTATTTCCGTTTTTGTTTTGTTTAAATTTTTTCTAATCTTTTATGTTTGTTGTGATCCTATTTTTGATCTGCAATAGTGCGATCGAACACATGTCCTCTGCAATCGAGCACATTACTGCCAGACAGCAGCACTAAAGCTACTACAGCCGCTGTTCTATTTCCGTCGCAATAGTGCAATTGAGCGAATGTCCCCTGCGATCGAGCGCACCACTGGCAGATAGTAGTACTGAAGCCACTATAATTTTGTTTTGTGGCAGTGTGACCAAGCACCCAACCAGAGGAATCGAGCGTACCAATGCGATCAAGCATATGTCCCCTGTGATCGACCGCACCTCCAGGCAGTAGTATTGAAGCTGCTATAAATTCCAAATCCGATTGGTTTTTTTCTTACAGGGTCGTCAATCTAAAAAATTTATCCATCATTCCATATAGCACATTCTAGCACTCTAAGGCTTCATCTTTGGGTCGTTTGGACAAGTGCTCTTGCAAGTTTGAGGGTATGCTATGAACCATCCCTAGTCCAAGTAGCATTCTCACAAGAGAAGTGGTACTAAAGTCACTTCATACATGAGAGTCACATGGTCTGGCTGAAAATGGTAAACTTAGCGCTCTTGGGAGGCACCCCATTCCATGACAAGTGTTCCTACATTCAAGTTTGGGGGTATGCTACGAGCCATACCTTTGTCCAATGTTAAGTGCCAAAGTATTCATATTTTTAGCCCTTAACTTACACGTGTTAATCCTTTAGTTTGGTTAATTTATGCCATTTTACTTCCTTTTTGTATTTTCTTTGTTTTATAGGTTTTTGGAAGAAAAAAAGCATTTATGGAAAAATTCCAAGCTTAAAGGGCAAATTGGGAAGACCTAGAAGATATGGTTAAGCTTAACCAATCATGGTTAAAGTTTAATCAAATAAAGAAAATGATTAAATCGGAATTTCTCAAATTGGAGTCAAAATCGGATTGGAGGAAAATTGGATTCTGCATACATCTTGGTATTTTGACCATAACTTTCACTTCAAATATCCGATTGAGGTGATTCAAGTGGCATTGGAAATCTAACTCAAAATTCTACAAAGTATTGTGAAATAACATTTTCCCAATTTCGGAGCGTCACAAGGCCAAAATCGCCCCGCAAAATGGGACCGCAATTTTGGGCGAATCCTATTCCGATTTGGACTTGGGTTTTCTCTATCCTAATTGGACTTGGACTTAAATCTCCAGAATTCTTAGGATTACTAGGGCTTATAGGACTCTCCTAAGCCCTATAAATAGATCTCTAAGCCTCACAATTCAAGAGACAATTAGAAGGAGACAACTTTGGGGAGAGGAATTTGGACGCTACTTCTAGGAGCGGTTTTCGGTTCTTTCTTTCCCTTTTCTTTTCTTTTTATTTATGTGTAACTAACTCTTTAGTAGGGCTAGATTGAAGCCCTAGTTATGTTTTGTTAATATTAAATATTGGCGCTTTTGTGATGATCTTGTTATGATATCTAACTTGGTTAATACCTAGTTTCATGAATTTCTCGTATGTGTGTGCCTGATTAACATATGCATCTGGTATGAACAAGTTAGTTAAATCAATTTAGATGACCGAGTCCTGGGTTTAACATGAGTAGCAAAAGAATCTACACCGTGATTCTTGGGTTAATCAACGTGGGGAACCGGGAGTATACACCCATGCCCTAGGCCTCATGTGTTTGTCGATTTCCATAGAACATATGCTTTTCTAAAGAACAACTTAGTATACACCCATGCTAAATTCTTTAGGAAAGAAAAGAGTTAGAGTATACACGCATGCCTAACTCGTTGCTTAGGGAAATCTATAGCTTAAGGAGTATACACCCATGCCCTTAGGTTGACAAACAATAGATATACATAACATGATCAAAATATTGGCATATTGACCAATTATCTAAATATAATTAGTGGTGGATATCAAAACCCTGCCTCTACCTTTAGCTTTTCATTTATCTTTATTATATTTTTATTTCTTTTTCACAATATCAATTCAATGAGAAGTTGATATTTTTAATTAATTCTAAACAAAATCACAATCTCCGTGGGATCGACCTCGTACTTGCTGCACTATACTATTGCTTTGATCTTGTGCATTTGCGAGTTAAAACGTACTAAATATTATCTATTAATTTAGGTAGTATTTGGCACAACATCCAACCAGTTTTCTCATATCCCTAGTAAGATCTTTCTAAGTTTTTCTACACATTGAGGACAGTGTATAATTCAAGTTTAGGGGTATGAGGAACACACACAGACTTTGTCTAAAATTTTTTGAAAATTTTGAATTTTTTTGAAAATTTTGAAAAAAAATGCATGTTCATGATATTCCTCAGATTTTAGTTGATCTAGAAAACTGTGATTTGAATTTCATTGCTGAGCTAAAAATGTTGAACACATGATCTAATGGTTAGAATTTCTAAAGTCTTGTTACTTACTTTCGGCATTTGAGAATTCACTTGTTTTGATTTTAAATTGCCACAAGCACATTAGCACTTAGTTTGTGAGGTATGACTTGTTAATCTGATTGTGTATGTTTCAATATCTTGGGTGAAGCTGGGTGACTTTTTGGATGGATACTTTGGCATATATAAAAAGAAAAAGAAAAAGAAAAAGAAAAAAATTGATCATTGTGAATTTTTGCTAAGTAACTAGACCTCTTGCCTCATTAAGCAATGAGTGTTCATGTCAAAAGGAGAAAATTTTAGTATGGTTAATATCATGCCTAATTTGGTTTTGTAACCTTTTTTACTCGAGTTAGTAAGTCCTTAGGAGTGTGCTTTTACACCTAATGCCCTAAACCATCTGGCTTGGGAGTCATTGGCCTAACACTCGTTACATTGGTCAATTAGAAGAAAGCTTATGGGAACTAAGCATTGTAAAGCCTAAAAAGAAAAGAAAAGAAAGTTTTGCCTTAGTTATTCATTTCGATGGGAGTCCTAGTGAACTTTGAGGTATTGAGTCATTGCACATTGAAAATAATTTGGAAGCCTAATAGTTATGTGTTAGTTCACTTTACACTAAATTGAACTTGTGATGCCTTAGCTTGTCTTTTGTAAGTGATTAGACTTTAGAATTCCAATTCACTGTGAAGATGGAGTTTCATGTTTTAAGCTTTCTAATGAATAAAAATCAATGTTTTGAGTGATACTTTAATTTTGGGGATAACATGTTTGCTTAATATTTGTGGATAACATTGCTGTCAAACCCTCATGAGACTTGACTTGTCCTACTAGGGATGCCTAGTGGTTTAAAAGGCTTATTGTATACACTAAATGCAATCGTAGATCCTACGAAAGAAGGATTTATCTTTTTGTTTAATGTTTTGTTTTTATTTTTAGTTTTGTATTGCTAAGGAACTAGCAATATGTAAGTTTGGGGGTGTGATAAGAGCTAAAATAGTCATATTTTAGCCCCTTAATTTACATATGTTAGGCTCTTAGTTTTGTTATTGTTTGATGTTTGATGTGGTACTTTTGTGTTCAAAAATATCAATAATAAAAATAACCACACGCAATAGTACGAATCCTGTAGGATAGGGCTATATTGAGGGTGTCGAACCTCAAGGACTACAGGGGTTTTATTATCAAAATTCGAAAGATTAAAATTAACTTAATTAAAAAGATATTTGATTTGATTTTCTTTAAAACTAAAGTGCATGAAAATAAAAGAGATTTAAAATAAGAGAGAGAGTGTAGGGTATTGACTTCACCTCTATCGGCACAACAATGGTTAATCATAATTAATCCAAAAAATTCATTCTATGCATGTTATAAATAAACAAGAAACTACCTTATTAAAGAATAAGCATAATCTATCTTTGGTTGGCACGAATCATCCATCTAACCACTAAGATGCGGTACGACCCGTCTTCCCTAGGTATAAATTATCAAATTCTTTAAAATGATATATACAATCAATGAATAAGTGTAACCCATCTTCGGTTGGCACGGATTGTCTACCTAAAGTACACTAAACTAGGGTGTAGTACAATCCGTCTTCCCTAGGCATGGCCTATCAAATCCTATTGATCATATGTCAATTAAACCCATTGTATAACCATCATCCTCATAATCACAGAAAACAAGAATGATTTGATTTCAATAAAAGTAAAATACTTTCTAAGACAAGAGAAAAATTTCACAAATATTGATATTGGAATTTAAGAACAATTGCATTTAATATGAAGAACATAAATTAATTGTAGCAATCCTCATAGTTATACAATCAACAAGCATAAATTGAAATTTTAGAAATTAAATACAATCAAACCATTGTGCTTAGATAGGGTTACATCAACACCCCACGAAGGGGTTTAGCCGCTCATGATCTTCTAAGCTCCAAAGACAATTTACAAAATTTATACTCTAGAAAGCGGTGTCCTTTTTCTCAATGCTTAGAGGCCTATTTATAGGGCTTAGGAGAGTCCTAGAAGCCCTGTTAATCCTATAAATTTCGTACATTTAAGTCCAAGTCTAATTAGGATAAAGAAAACCTAAGTTCAAATCGGAATAGGATTCGCCCAGAATTGCGTTCCTATCGTACGGGGCGATTTTCGCATTGTAACGCTCCGAATTAGGAAAATCCTATTTCACAATGATTTGTAGGAATTTGAGTTAGCTTTTCAGTGACTCTTGAATCACCTCAATAGGATATTTGAGCTGAAAGTTATGGCAAAAATACCGAGACATATGCAGAATCCAAATTTGAATCCAATCCGATTTTCACTCCAATTTGAGAAATTCCGAATTAATCATTTTCTTTATTTGATTAAACTTAACCATGATTGGTTAAGTTTAACCATATCTTCTAGGGCTTCCCAATGTGTGCTTTTAAGCCCAAAGCCAATGGAATTAATTGCATCTTTATTTATAACCTGAAAATACAAAAACAAAACAAAATCAAACAAATAACAACGCTAAGGAATTAACATATGCAAATTGAGGGGCTTGAATGTGCAACATTCGACGCTTATCAATGTTTTGTTTCCTTTTTGTGTTTTTTTTGGCTTTTTATAGGTTTTTGAAGAAAATGAAGCAATTTGGAAAAGCTACAAGCGTGAAGGGCAATTTGGGAAAAAGCTGGAAGCATTGGGCTTAAAGCACACTTTAAGAAGATCTAGAAGATATGGTTAAGCATAACCAATCATAATAGAGGACCTATATGATGTGGTTAAGTTTAATTAAATCAAAGAAAGGATTAATTCGGAATTTCTCTAATTGGAGTAAAAATCGGATTGGATTCAAATTTGGATTATGCACAAGTTTCAGTATTTTGAGCATACCTTTTTTCTCAAGTATTGGATTGAGGTGAAATTAGCAGCATTGGAAAGCTAGCTCAAAATGATACAATTCTTTGTAAAATATGGTTTTCCAAATTCGGACGTTTGCTATGCTAAAATTGTCCCGCAATATAAGAATGCAAATTTGGACGAATCCTATGCCAATTTGTACTTGGATTTATCCTAATTGAACTAGGAGATAAACCTCCAAATTTCCTAGGATTACTAGGGCTTCCAGGTCTCTTCTAAGCTCTATGAGAAGACCCACTATTCTTCAGAATCAAATGTGGAGAAAAAGGCACAAGCTCTGAAATGGACCTGAAGGCTAGATCAAGAGGAGTTTGGGTTTTTCTTCTCTTCCACCTTTTATTTTGTTATGTAGTTTATATTTTAATTAGGGTTAGATTGAAGCCCTAATCATGTCTTCTTAGGTTTTCAATTACGCCTTTGTTTCAAACATATTTTGGTATTTTAATTGACTAATTTTTGGTTTATTGAATTCCTCATATTTTATGGTATAGATTTGTTAGATAAGTCAATTTAGATGACTGAATCTTGGGCTTAATAATGTGACAAAAGAACCTCATCACCGGTTCTTGGCTTAATCAACAAGGGATACAGAGTTTTGAATCTTGATGATCTTGAGAATGTTGGACTTGAGGATTTTAGGAATTTGATATGGTATTGTCCTCCTGGGCCTCTCTCCACTGATCACCTAACTCAAACCGGAGGTCTGACAACTCATTGCGGAGGAATTCGTACTCAGAAACACCCATGCTAATGGTCTCTTCCTCCGCTCCCTTAGCTGCTGCCCGATACTCCTCAGCTGTGGGCTCGTCTCTGTCCATAGGCACTACATCACCCTCGACCCTCTCTGGATCTACTGCTCGTGCCCAAAGTCTTTGTGGCATGTGGGAGTAGCTCTGGTTCCACTAGAGGAGGCCAAAGTGTGGGTGGTCAGTGATAGGTCCTTCCTCAGGAGTGCCCTCAATGCCCGAAGGAGTAGGACCAATAGCCACTCAAGCTATTTTGATAGAATGGACTATCATAATAGGTTTAACTATCATTTTCTTTCCAGCTCTAGAGGATTTCTTGGCTTTTATGGAAGTCTTTGAAGACATATCTGCAAAGAACTAGGAAATATACAATTTGTGAAAATCATATGAATGAGAGCACCAGTTTCAGTCAAGGTGTGTACCAACGTGTACAAGAATCCTAAAGATCATACACCTTCAATAAGAACCAACCAAAAAAAACTAAGTACAAATTGAGAAATGAGGAGAAAAAAATGTAGAGAGAACAAAAACATTCGAGAATCTATTTCCAAAACATGAGAACCCAAAACCTCAAACTAAAGTCTAATAATCAAGAACTTTACGAAACCAAACAATCAATCCACAATCAAACATAAGAAATCAATCCAAATAAGAAATGAAGAACTTTACGAAACCAAACATGAGAAATCAGTCCACAATCAATCTCACGAAAATAGGTAGAAGTGAGATGCATTCCTTACGATGATGAAGATAGAGTGAAGATTCAGCTTGTAAAAAAGCAAACTCAATGAGAGAAATGGAGAAAAATAAAAAGATGTATACACTAAAATTACAAAAATTATGAAATATCAGAAGTTGTAAGTGAAACTTTCTCAACAAAATAATAGTTTGATGAGTAACAATTTAGGAGTTCAAGCATATATATATATATATATATATATATATATATATATATATATATGGAAAACAAAATTCCTAGACGCCCACTAGCATGCATTCATTGCGAACTGTTTTACTTCAAAGTCTCAATAGTCACTAAAGTCTCAATAGCTCTCTACGAGCATTGTGTCTCGAGAGTCATTTGTTCAAGAGAGGACATGATAAAGCCTCGGTATAACAACCTAGGGAAAAGCACTTGCCACACCTGCGCTATCACCCCAAAAGGACTAGTCAATTTAAAGCTTTCCTATAATTCATTATAAAGCCTAGTTTCACCTAGTAACTAGGCAATGTGGGACTTAGCACCCATGACTATCTTTATAAACCACCCACTCTATGTGGATATCTTCTCAGCTTCCCAATTTAGGACCGGGGTGTTACAAACTCCCCCTCTTAAATTCCTGACATCCTCGTTAGGATCATGTCATACAGTGCTTCAATACCACATGACCTGATGTTACTAGGTGGCTTTGATACCACTGTAACGACCCAGGAAAAAGAGAAAAATATTAAGCAGTTAGAATGTATTCCTGTATTATCTATAAGTGACTACAACAGACATACTCTACTTGGCCAGAATGTCGTGGCTTCCCATCACTGCAATTTTTTTTTATTTTTTATTTTTAACAAAAGTCTGCATAACCTTATAACCTGGCTCTGATACCACTTGTAACGACCCAGGGAAAAGCGATAGCCATATTTGCGCTATCACCCCAAAATGACTAGTCAATTTGAAGCTTCCTTAGAATTCATTATAAAACCCGGTTTCACCTAGTAACTAGGCAACGTGGGACTTAGCACCCATGACTATCTTTATAAACCACCCACTCTATGTGGGTTTCTTCTCATCTTCCCAATATGGGACCGAGGTGTTACACTCAGGCTGTCCTTTGCTCTTGCCTAGCGTGTTGCCTGTTCATTCGCCTACACAAAGAGTATTGCCAAAGGAACTTGAAGAAAGAAGTCTGCCGAAGGGTCGGTGAGGAAATGCACTCCTTGAAGATGGGTAGGATGGAGACAAGCTTTGAAGCTTGTTGTTATTACTAAGTCTAGAGGTCCTCCAAAGAGTGAGTTGCTTTAAGTCTGTTGGGCATGTTTTATGTTTGTTGTATTGCTTAGTTCCATATTTTGTTTATTTGGTAATTAGAGGTAGAACTCAATCCTAGTAATCTTTCAATTAGTATCAGAGTAGGTTCGCTCGTTTTTGACTCACGTCTTGAGCGTGTTCGTTGACCTCTTTGGTATGGAGTCAAATACTTCATTTTCTAATGCTCCTCCCATTTTCAATGGGAGTGACTATGCTCATTCGAAGGTCCGTATGAGAGCCTACTTGAAAGAGATTAATGACAATATATGGATTGCTGTTGAAAAAAGGTTTGATAAACCAAATGGTGATTTTGATAAGTGGAGTAAAGAAGATACGGTGAAGAGCAATTGGAATAATCGTGGGTTAAGCTGCTTCTTCAACTACGTGTCTCTAGACGAGTTTTGAAGGATCACTCTGTGTGAGAGCTCCAAGGAGGGTTGGGATATTCTCAAGAAATGTTGACATCTCAGTTTGAGTTTAAATTTGAAGCGCCAATCTTTTCTTCTCTTGGACCAAAGAGAATAAAGTTTACCTATAGAAAGGTAATTCCTGATGTCTGCAAATCGAGGTAGATCACTATGAGTATTCTCAAAAGGTTTCTCATCCGGAAGGGAATCATGAACTGCAGTAAAATGAGGAGAATACTCAGAGAATTTTTCTACCTCAGTGGTCTCTTTTTTCTCTTTTAACAGCCCTACCAGACTACTCTCCTAGCCTCTTGGTTAGTCATAAAGCAATAATGATTGGGAGAGTGTCATATGTCCCTAAAAATAAAGAATTCACATTACATGGAATAGGGGCTCGGGGTTCATATGGTGTCTCGGGAATAGGAGTTGATGGTGAAGAAGCCTCAATGCTCACTTCCTTGCCTTTTTCCCAATGTAGATCCTGTGGGGCCTCAATTTACGCCTCCTCCCTCTCTTCCACATGATTTTCGAACATTTCTTCACTCCTCAGTGTGGTGATAGCTTGCTCATTGTAAGAAGTACTCTCATCCACCATCTAGTGTCCATCATGATTGGTCACAAGCTAACTTTGAAGCTCTTCTTCTTCTCTATTGAGAATATTGACGATTTGTTCAATGTGAGCTTCCATCTTGGCGTCTATCTTGGCAAAGAATTGAGGGGTATAGTGCACCAGTTCCTATTGAGACTTCTAAATCCGATTAGTCTCCTCCATTTCGCTCACAAGATTCAACATTTTATCTTTAAAGTCAAAATCCGACAAAAGAGATGGCTCCTCTTGGTAATGTTGTTGTGGAGGCTAGTATATGAGAGATGGTTCCTCTTCGTGAGCGTTCAGCAGTTGATCATTGGCCACCAGTCTGCTAATAGCCTTCAACACCTTATATCTAGAAAGTTAACATCTAACAGAGGAGGTGGTGCAGCTTGATACTATTATTGTGGAGTTGCTTGATATTGAGGGGAAAAGGATTGATCATTGAACTATGGATATGATTGACGGTACAATTCATGAAATTGAGGAGCATAATTTTCAGGAGCTTGAGCTTGCCACGAGATATTAGAACATTGTCCAGCAATAGGACAATTTCTAATATGGTGATAAAACTATAGCAATATGAACATGGTGTTGGAATGTCTCCCCACGTTACTAAAATAACAAAAAGACAATAAAGTAACAAAAGAAAAATAAAATAAAATAACCAATAAAAATAAAAATAAAAATAAAAATAAAAACGCACAAACATCTCGAACAGCTGGATTTTGGCAAGCTGTCGTAGGTCCACTTGATCGCACCAGAGGGTATGCTCGAGCGCACTGTTGACAGCAGCTTGGGTGTAGGGGTGCTGCGCTTGCGTATAGCTTGCTGGACTCTAGCAGGTGTGCGCAGGTGCCCTCGATCGCATTGCAGGGTGTGCTCGAGTGCACTGCCGGTGTTGGAGGGCCTGCGTAGCTACAGACTTTAATGGAAACAAAAGAAAAACCAAAAATAAAAAAATAAAAAAGAAGGAAAAGAAACAGAAAATAAAATAAAATTAGAATCAAATTAAATTTAATCTTCGAAACTTAACAATGTAACCATTTGTAGTCCTTGGCAATGACGCCAAAAATTGATGTCGTCTTTTGTTTACCAAAATATATCAATTACAAAATATCACTCACAATTGTACGAATCCCTATAGGATAGGGCTATGTAGTGACCCAAATAGTTAACTAAGCTTAGGTAGCTTAGTTAGAGGGTTAATTTGGACTTTGGGTCACTAAGGACAGCTAGAAGGGCACTTTGGCTATTTTTTGACTTTCGGACCGGACGTATGCTAGGGTTACCGAACGTACGCCCTTGTCGTTAGTAGACGACGTATGCAGGGGGACCACTATACGTACGCTGACAACAGTACATTGGGGACCATACAGACATACGCTTGGGGACCACCTAGACGTACGCTACTTTTTGGAATACCTCTGGGCAATATCTAGATGTACACTACAGCCTTTGGACCGCTGTGTAAACAGTATTGGACGTATGCCCTAATAGTACCAGACGTCCGCTACTTTTCAGGGGAGTTGGTGAACGCTTCAGATTTCCTACCCCTATAAATACCCCTATCCCCCTTCAGTTTGACATGCACTGTTCACTGCCTAACTCGCCCCTAGGCTGCTAAAAACCCTTATGAGTGTGTTTTGTGAGATTTGTGAGCTTTTTGTGCTATCAGAGAGGAGGTTCTTGAAGTTTCACTTCAAGGAGGTAACACTCTTTAACCTAGCTCGTTACTTAGTTGCTACGCTATTCTAATGCTAGCTTAGTTGTTAGTTTTTAGTTTATAGCTAGATTCTGCTTTAATCTTTTTAAATTTGGCGTTAATCTTGATCAAATATATTATCTTTTGCATGGTGACCACCTCATTTGGAGATAGGAGGTATTAGAAATCCATTTAGATGGGTTTAGAAACGATTTGGGAGGATTGGTGGACGTTTGGAACAAATGAGTTTCTACGTGAAACATTTTTTGGAGGACGTTTGGTCTCGATACCGGACGTACGCCCCTGTCGATCCAAGACACTCAAGACAACGTGCTCATCATTAGAGATAGGATGAGTGTAGCTTTGAGTCGGCAAAAGAGTTATGCTGGTAATCGGAGGTGACTGTTGGAATTTGAAGTAGGGGATCGTGTATTCCTCAAAGTATCACCCATGAGGGGAGTGATGCGATTTGGGAAGAAGGGGAAGCTCATCCCTTGATTTATTGGACCATTCGAGATCACCCAGAGAGTGGGGAGATTGGCATACCGAATTGCCTAACCCCCAGACTTGGTTAGTACACATGACGTTTTTCTCGTCTTGATGCTGAGGAAGTATATCGCTAACCCCGACGTGGTGGTGGAGTATGAACTGTTAGGGATCCAAGAGGGATTAACCTATGTCGAGGAGCTAGTAAAAATCATGGACAGAAAGGAGCAAGTGTTGCGCACCAAGACGATTCCTATCATGAAGGTGTTGTGGCATAACCATGGTGTCGAGGAAGCATCATGGGAGGCAGAGCACAACATGCGGAGCCGCTATTCGCATTTGTTTGAGTGACTATGTATGATTCTTTTCTTCAAGATCATACTTGGATGGTAAACCTATTTTCGTTTTGGAAAATGGAATAGTTGACTAAGAAAGAGTTGCTTTTCTCTGCAGGATTATGATAAGTGTTAAAATATTCATATTTTCAGCCCTTAACTTACAGGTTTTAATCCTTTGGTTTTGGTTAATTAGGGCATTTTACTTCCTTTTTGTGTTTTTGATGTTTTTACAGGCTTTTGGAAGAAAAGAAGCATTTTTGGACAAATTCCAAGCTTAAAGGGAAAATTGGGAAGACCTAGAAGATATGGTTAAGCTTAGCCAATCATGGTTAAGTTTAATCAAATAGAGGAAAGGATCAATTCGGAATTTCTCACATTGAAGTCAAATCGGATTGGATGAAAAATTGGATTCTGCATATGTCTCGGTATTTTGATCATAACTTTCATCTAAGATATCCGATTGAGGTGATTCAAGCGGTATTAGAAAGCTAACTAAAATGGCTACAAATCATTGTGAAATAACATTTTCCCAATTCGGAGCGTCGCAAGGCCAAAATCACGCCGTAAGTCAGGACCGCAATTCTGAGTGAATCCTATTCCGATTTGGACTTAGGTTTTCTTTATCTTAATTGAACTTAGAGTTAAAACTCCGAATTTTCTAGGTTTACTTGTGCAACAAGGACTTCTAAAAGCCTATAAATAGACCTTATTAGGTTCTAGGAATGGGTGTGGAGAAAAGAGGCACAAGCTCTGGAAAGGAACTGAAGGCTACATTACATCAAGAGGAGTTTGGGTTTTTCTTTTCTTCCACCCTTTTATTTTTGTTATGTAGTTTATATTTTTATTAGGGCTAGATTGAAGCCCTAATCATGTCTTTTTATGATTGCAATATTGGCCCCTTTGCTAGAATTATATTTTGGTATTTTTAACTTGCTTAATACCTGTTATCTTGTATTCCTCATATGTGTCTGTCTGGCCAACATATGTATGTGGTATGGACTAGTTAGTTAAATCAATTTGGATGATCGAGTCTTGGGTTTAATAAGAGTAACAAAAGATATCCACACCGGATTCTTGGGTTAATCAACATGGGGAACCGGGAGTAGACACCCATGCCCTAGGCCTCATGTGTTTGTCGATTTCCACAGATTTATGCTTTCTTAAAGAACAACTTAGTAGACACCCATGCTAAACCCTTTAAGAAAGAAAAGAATTAGAGTAGACACGCATGCCTAATTCGTTGCCTAGGGAAATCAATAGCTTAAGGAGTAGACACCCATGCCCTTAGGTTGGCAAACATTAATTATACCGATATAATTGGCGCATTGGCATATTGTTATCTTAATTAGTCTGATTAGTGGTGGATATCAAAACCCTAATCCTTTTTAGTTTTGTTTATCTCTTATTTTATTTCTTTATTTTAACTCAATCATGACAATTGAGTTTATCTTTTAATTAAATAGGAAATTACTTCTAAACATAATTTACCAATCCTCGTGGGAATGATCTCGTATTTGCCTACTATACTATTGTTTTGATCTTGTGCACTTGCGAGTTAAAACGTAAATATTTACCTAGTTGTTACGCTGTTCTAATGCTAGCTTAGTTGTTAGTTTTAGTTTCTAGCTAGATTGTGCTTTAATCTTGTTAAAGTTAGCGATTATGTTGATCGGATGTATTATCTTTTGCATGGCGACCTTATTTGGAGATAGGAGGTCTTAGAAATCCATTTAGACTTGTTTAGAAACGACTTGGGTGGATAGGTGGACATTTGAAACAAATGAGGTTCTACCTAAAACTTTATGGGCGGACGTACGGTGTCGATACCGGATGTACGCTTAAGAGGAATTCAGGGAAAATGCTATTTTAACCAAGCCGTCCAATAGCATCGGTTTTCATGTTTTTGAGGTTGTTTTAAGTTAGACTTAGGACTACTAGAAGGTTTTCTATAGATTTGTAGGAATCGGAACGTTTGGAGGTTTACTTGGAGGACTTAGTAGACCTAGGTGAGTTTTAACTCACATAATACTCGGCACTATTTTTCCCATAACTGCACGTCTATTTTTTTTGTATCGAAACATGCATATTTACAACTTTGACAATGTATACGTGTTGCACATGAACTCTAACTTTTTTGAAAAACGTTGTGCTGAATATGTTAAGGAAAGTGAGACTTGTAAAGAAACATGTATGTAAAATACAGACAAGATAATTTGCATCGTATGACATGGTACACCAGTACGTGCAGTATAATCGCCATGAGCTTACTATACATGTTAGCTTTATGGTCAAAAGTGTGAGTGTTATGTGGGCTTTGGATCCAATGGTTTCGTGACCAGGCATAGTCATTCCCAAATGACTTGACCACTATAGGACGGACATCATTAGCGGTGTGGCCCACCTAAGGTCGGACTCGATCGTGCCACTAATGTTATATACGGTAGCGTACAATGGCTAGGGCATTGGCATTGTATTACAGGTCACTTGAGATAGCGCCAACCCTGCTGAGAAGGAGTAAGATCTAGGGTAGACCATATTGTTGAACTATCATTGTTACTCATGATCATATGCACATATCATATATCTATATCACATTCATGGAAAACTGTCATGATTAAACTACTGCCTAACTTATAAAATGGAGTTCATTACTAAACTGGCATGGGTATTATCTGTGTTAATATTCACTAAGTCTTGGACTTACCCCCTTCTTTTTATTTTATGTCTTTCCCCATCATTATGAACAATTGCGCGGATTGGCTAGCATAGACGGTGATGCCCATGGACCATACGTGGGTGATTGCATAGGACCTGATCTAAGTCATTTTTGAGGATATGAACTCAGTCTGGTTGATGTCCATGTGGGATGATGGAGGAACTATCCGGGCAGAGATGATCGAGATTATTATCACATTAGCATTACTTAAACTTAGGATTTGATCCGTTGATCTTTTGTAAGACAATTATGCTTTGAGGAATGTAACCCTTTTGTTGTGGTGACGGTCTGATGACTAATACATTTGGTGCTTCTTTTAATCTATGGAATTATGCTTACTCTGGTGAATGTTGTGTGAATGTTTTATTACGACTCTCTATTCCTAAAGTCTAGAAAGTCTTCCGCTGAGGTCTCTCGCTTATGAGAGGTTATAATTCATGAGTCTTGTCCCAGGAGGGGTAGGGTTGGGAGGCGTACGATGAAGATAGTTACCAGCTAACGATTTTCATCGGGGGCTTTACAGGCTATATTGAGGATGTCGAACCTCAAGGACTGCAAGAAATTGTTATCAAGTTTCAAGTTCGAAAGTAACTTAAGAAAATACTTTTTTGATTTGGGTTTAGATTAAAGTGCATAAAGCAAATAAAATTCAATTAAAATAGAGAGAGAGAGTGTAGGGTATTGACTTCACCTCTATCCGCACAACAATGGTTAATCATATTTAATTATAGAAATTCATTCTATGCCAAAACAAGAAAATACCGTATTAATGAATAAGTATAATCTATCTTCGGTTGGCACGGACCATCCACCTAACCACTGAGATGCGGTACGACCCATCTTCCCTAGGTATTTACTATCTAATTCCTTAATAGGATATATATAATCAAGGGAATAGTATAACCCATCTTCGGTTGGCATGGACCGTCGAACTAAATTACACTAAACTAGGGTGTAGAACAATCCGTCTTCCCTCGGTATAGTCAATCTAACCCTCTTGATCATATGTCAATTAAATCCATTGTATAATCATCATCACCACAATCACAGAAAACAATAATGACTTGAGTTCAACAAAAGTAAAAAGTTTTCTAAGACAAGATAAGAATTTTACCAATATTGGTTTTGAATTTAAGAACAATTGCATTTAAACATTAAGAACAACCTCAATTTATAGCAATCCTCTGGATTATACAACCAACATGCATAAATTGAAAATCTTTTAAGATACAATCAAACCAATGTGCTTGGATAGGGTCACATCAATACCTCACAAGGGGTTCAGCCGCTCATGACTCTACTATAATGGTCTCCTGCCATGATCTACTCCTCTTTAACTCCTCAAGCCTTTGAGAAGTATTTACTGAATTTTTCCTCGAGGTAGCAGTGTATTTTTCTTCAATGTTTAAAGGCCTATTTATAGGGATTAGGAGAACCCTAGAAGCCCTAGAAACCCTAGGAAAATCATACTTCAATCTCCTAGTCAAATTAGGAAGCAAAGCTAGTACAAATTGGAAACTCCTATTTCACAATTATTTGTAGTATTTTGAGTTAGCTTTCCAATGTGATTGGTTTCACTTCAATCCGATACTTGTGCGGAAAGTTATGATCAAAATATTGAGACATGTACAAAATCCAAATTTGAATCCAATCCGATTTTAACTCCAATTAGAGAAATTCCGATTTAATCATTTCCTTAATTTGATTAAACTTAACCACTTCATATAGTGTTGTTCACAATTACCTACCTAAATTAATAGACAAATAATCGTGTGTTTTACCCGCAAGTGCACGAGGTCAACACAGTAGTATAGTGTGCAAATATGGAATCATTCCCACGAGAATTGCTGAATCTTGCTTAAAATCATTTCCAAAAGTAAACTAAAACAACGATTGGGTTGAGATGATAAGGATGAAAAGGTAGGGCTTTGATATCGACCACTAATTATATTAAGCTAATATATCAATATGCCAATGTTTTGATCAAGTTATGTCTATCTAATGTTTGTCAACCTAAGGGCATGGGTGTATACTCGTTAAGCTATAGATTTTCCTAAGCAATGAGTTAGGCATGGGTGTATACTCTAACTCTTTTCTTTCCTCAAGGATTCAGCATGGTATATACTAAGTTGTTCTTTAGAAAAGGATATGTTCTATGGAAATCGACAAACACATGAGGCCTAGGGCATGGGTGTATACTCCCAGTTCCCCATGTTGATTAACCCAAGAATCTGGTGTGGATATCTTTTGTTACTTATGTTAAACCCAGGAGTCGGTCATCCAAATTGATTTAACTAACTAGTTCATACCACATGCATAGGTTGATCAGGCATACACATATGAGGAATTCATGCAAGTAGGTATTAATCAAGTTAAATAGAACAACAAGATCATCACAAAGGCGCCAATATTGAAATATTAACAAAACATAACTAGGGCTTCAATCAAGCCCTACTAATTAAATTAGCTACACATAAAATTCATGTTAAACATCTTCATAAAGAAAAGAAATGAATAAACCCGAGACTTGAACTTGAAGAGCTGCTATTCTTCTCCTTACAAAGCATACCTATTCTAGAGGCTTAAGGGTCTATTTATAGGCTTGAAAAGTCCTTGACAAAGTAGTAAACCTAGGGATTTCGTAGGGTTTCAACACCTATTAGAATTGGGAGTTGGAAAACCCTGATATGGAAAGAATGACAATTTGGCCGCCACTTGATATGTCTCCTACGCACAGGTGCGATCGATCGCAACCCGTGTGCGCTCGATCGCAGGTCTGCGATCGATCCTTCTTTTGTGATGCGCTCGATCGCTCCTGGCCTGAATTGTGCTTTTCTTCTCGAGTACTGCACTCGATCGCAGGTACCCTGTGATCGATCGCAATGTTAGAGAGCTCCCAATTTTCTATCTTCTCTCTTTTAAGCCCAAATCATCCAGATTTACTTCATTTTCTTCCAAAAGCCTACAAAAGTATGAAAAACACAAAATGGATTAAAATGACCTAATTAACTAAAACCAAAGGATTAAAACATTCAAGTTAAGGGCTGAAAATATGAATATTTTAGCACTTAACACACCCCCAAACTTATATTGCTAGTCCCTTAGCAATATAAAACTAAAAACAGGAACAAAAAACAAAAGATAAATTCATTTTTCGTGGGATGTACGATTGCATTTAGCATATGCAACAAGCCTTTTAAACCCCTAAGAATTCCCTAGTGGACGAGTGAAGTCTTGTGAGGGTTTTCCAGAAATGTTACCCACAAACATTATGCGTAGTTCATGTTATTTCAAAAATTAAAGCATCACTTCAAGATTATGATTTTCATTCATAAGCAAGCTTAAAAAGATGAACTCCATTTTCACAATGAATTGGAATCTCAAAGTGCAATTACTTACAAAGGACATGCTAAATCATCACAAGTTTGAAATTTGTGTACAGTGAATTAGTACAAAATTATGAGGCTTCCAAATCTTTCCAATATGCAATGTCTCTTTATCTCAAAATTCACTAAAATTCCTATTAGAATGACACAATGGCATATTTCTTTTTCTATTCTTTTTTTTTTTGGTCAGGTTGTGCAATGTTGGTTCCCTTAAGCTTTCTAATTGACCCTTGTAGCGAGTGTTAAGTCAATGGCTCCCAAACCAGGTGGCTTTAGGGCATTAAGTGTAGAGACACCCCTAAGGACCTACTAACTCGAGTCAAAAAGGCTACAAAACCAACTAACCATGACATTGATCAAATCAACATTTTTCACCTTTTGACGTGAACACTCAATGCTTTGAGGCAAAAGGTCCAGTTACTCAGTAAAAAGCCATCAATGATCATTTATTTCATACTTTGTCTTTTTTTTTTTTTTTTTTTTTTTTTCATTACTATATATGCCATAGTGTCATCTAATAAGTCATCCAATTTCATCTAAGATGCAAAAACACACATATCAGACCTCATGTCATACCTCACAGATTATGTGCTAATGTGCTTGTGTGATCAGATCAAACATGTGATTTTTCAACTATCCTCAACAAGTAATCAAACTAACAGATTCACTCATCAGATCATGTGTTCAAAATTTTAAGCTCACTAATGAATTCAAGCCACAATTCTTTCTAGATCAACTTAAAATTTTAGAGCAAACATGAACATGCATAAACTTTTTTTTTTTTCAAATAAACAAACAACACATAAAACAAATAACATGAAATTGGGACAAAGTGTGTGTAAAATCATGTGTGCCTGTATCCCCAAACTTAAATGAGACATTGTCTCCAATGTGTTTAAGTAAAGGAAAGAATGTACCCGGGAGATGGACGACATAGTCTTGGAAAGCATGGCTCATAGCATACCCCCAAACTTGAAGTGAAGCACACTTGTCCTTGCAAAATAAGAAAATACACAAACAAGTAAAAAGGAACAACATTAAAAGTTAAATAAAAATTAAACTGAAAACTCATTAAACAAAAGAAAAGGATAAACTATGGAGTGCCTCCCATGAGCGCTAAGTTTTACGTCTTCAACCAGACGATGGTCCCAGCTCATTGCTGTCCAGAAGTAGATGCTCCAGATGGTGGTGGCAAATGGCTTAGGATGGATTGCATCAATTCTTCCAAGGCAGCTAATCGTTGATTCATCAGTGCCTTATCTTCTCGAGCCTCCCTTCTCTGATCAGCCAGCTCTCTCCGAAGGCCTGCCATCTCTTCACTAAGGGAGCGGTATTGGGCGGCTCAAAAGATGATTGGGGCCTCCTCCTCTTCTGCTACTACCGGCTCAGTTGCCGGTTCATCTTCTACCATTGGCTCAGCCTCATCCACCTCTTCACCAGCTTCTAGTGCTGGAGGTGCCCGGGGCATGTGGGCGCAGCTCTTGTTCCATTGGTGAATGCCAAATATGGAAGTAGTAGTGACTGGCTCATCAGCTGCGGTGCCCTTGATGCCTTTCTTCCGGAGGATATAGGTGATGAGGTATGGAAAAGGCAACCCCCATGAATGAGTGGACTCCGCTCCCCCAATGTGTACTCCATTCCAAAATTTAGGTATTTGGTTCCAAATGATGTCGGGAATGAAGTACCAAGCATCTTTGTGGAAGGCATAGAGGGTTTGAAGAAATTGATCACGCCTTTGAGTTTTGTGTCCCAAGGGGAAGGCATTGCAATGCAAGATGGAATCCACAAACCATAGCCTTCGAGGTAGCTTGGACCGGCTGCCGGCATTATGGTGGGCATCCGCATTGTGCCCTTGGCACATATCCTCAATGATTTCTGCCAAATAGTATTAGGGCGGTTGCTTGGCAAGATGTGCCGCTTCTGGAGGATGCTCATCATTGCATTGAAGGGCGGCGGCAATGTCGGCCCTAGTCACATCAATAACTTGGCCTTGCACCTTTGACGAGAGAGCTGTCGAGTTGTCACAGTCATGGGAAAGTTTGGCATAAAATTCAATGACCAACTTCCCGTAGGCGGTGGAGGTGACCGGTTTGAATAGTGATAAGTGCCAAATATTGCATATTTGGACCCCTTTAGTTAATCCTTTAGTTGTGTTGTTATTTAATATTTTGTGTAAGGTTTATGTTTTTAATGTTTTGTAGGTCAATAAAGAAAAACTACAGCTTTAAAGGGAAAAATGCAAAGTTTGGAAGAAAACATACTTTGAGAAGACCTAAATGATGTGGTTAAGATCAACCGAATCCAAGAAAAAGGTTAAATCGGATTAAAGATCAGATTGGATAAAAGATAGATTGGATAAGATTTCGGAACGGATTCAAATTCAGATTTTGTACACGTCTCAATATTTTGACTATAACTTTCCATTCAAATATTGGATTGAAGTGATTCAAGCGGCATTGGAAAGGTAACTCAAAATACTACAATTCATTGGGAAATAGGATTTTCCTAATTCGGATGGTTACTATGCCAAAATCGCCCGCAATAAAAGGTCACAAATCTGGACGAATCATATTCTGATTTCAGACTTCTATTTTGACTGGGAGACAAACCTCCGAATTATCTAGGTTTAATAGGGCTTTTAGGACTTTCCTAAGCCTATAAATAGACCTCTTTGTATGCAAGAAAAGATACAGAAGTCCAGAGAGCAAAATTCTATAACTTTTTCCTTTTAGTTTAGTTTTTTTTAGCTTTAGGTTTAGGTTTTATTTTATTTTTATGTGGAGCTAAATTTCCAACTAAGGTTAGGGATGAAGCCCCACCGATGAAGAGCGACATCACTTTTATGTAAGTCTTTATTTATCCAATTTTATTGAGTTTTATATTTCAATTGTTTTACTTCTAATCAATGTGTGGAGTGATTCTTGGATATCTCTTGTGATTCAAGGATACACGTGATGATTTGAGATAATTTCATATGATTGATTGCGTGGTTTTTAACTCATAAAAATTGGATATCCCTTGTGATTTGTTCTACGGATACATTTGGTGTTTCAATTGAATTTGGATTCCTTTTGTGATTTGGTCAATGAATGGATACATGGGATGGTTTTGATTAATTCTTTGAAGCATAGTAAAACATACATAAGATTTAAAATGTGAGAACTTTGGATAAATATTGATGAACATGGAGTATGTTATTATGATTCGGTGAGTGTGGATTCCTAAACCTTAGTTTTTACCTTTTGTTTTATTTTATTTAGTTTATGTTTATCCTTTAATTTTCAAAACTCAAAATTCAAACTTTGTTTGGAACTAGGTTAGGGTAAAATTAGTTTAGATATAAGTTGTTCTTTCAAAAATACAATTCTCTGTGGGTTCGACCTCGCACTTGCAATCGATTAAACTACAATCGATTCGTGCACTTGCGAGTTAAATAAATTTGCACAACAAATAGTTTCTTGAGTCCCCTTTGCTTAAACTCGGCGACTGCCCATTGAGTCGCCTCATGGTTTTGAAAGCCTTCGCGAAGGGCAAATGTTGTCTCATACAGCAGCTCCCGCTCCTCAAAAGTGGACGGGAAGAAATATCTCGAGTATTGGATCCCCTAGAAGATGAGGCACGGGTTCTAGACATGTTGAGCTTGATTGGGGACTTTTGTCGGACAGGTGGTGCGCACTTCAGATGACCACAGTAGCACAATACAGCAAAAGATGCCCAAAACACCCTGAAAAGACAAGAAAAACCCAACACAGAGGCAATGTGGGTGGCTGAACACCCACAGTTGCAAGAAAATAAGAGAAAATTGGAGGTTGGGTGAGTGTTCAGAGATGGGGTTTAATGGGGATGGTGTAAGGGTTGTGGGTTAATGTGGTAGAGAATTTGATGGTATAGTGGCCAGAGAGGTGACCCGTGTGATGGTTGTGTGGTGGAATTGGTGAAAAATAGGAGAAAAATGGGAGGAGTAAGAGTGTGTCGGAAGTGGGTGTGGGGAGAACCTGTACGGCGCTGGGAGAAAGAATTGTGGGGTAAGGGGGAAAAGTGACCTAAAATAGGTCACGTGTCCTGTTGTCCGAGTGCGTTCGATCACACTTACAGAATGTGTCGAGCCACCCTTCGGTTACTGTGCTCAATCGCATACTTGTTTCAATCGATCGTAGTAATAGAATGTCAATATATATATTAAAAAAACAAAGCAAAAGAAAAATAAAACAATGGCCAACAATGAAAACGAAACACAAGGAATAATTGAGACATATGTAAAGTAAAGAAAGTAACATGAAGAAAACAAGAGGGAAAATGTTACCGCCTTCAGTGGCCTCAGTACCACTGTTTTGAGTAGATGCACTTGAGGTTTTGGACTACTCAGATGCGTCTACTTGTGACTGTAATGTTTCTAGTGTGAAGAGCTGCGCTTGAGCTCTTCAGAATTTGGCTCAAGTGCCCTTGTAGGAGCAGGACCTCTAAGAACTGTGGCTGCCTTCAGCTGCTAGTGACTCCCTAGGTTAGGTATTGTTTGAGCTGGAAATTCTCCTTGCTTCCTCTCACTCAGCTCCTTTGCCATCTGACCCATTTGCACTTCCAGTCTTTGAATTGCTTGATCAGTCTTTGTATTGAATTGCTTTTGATCAACCGTGAATTGCTGTTGTGAAAGTCACCAGGTTGTGTATCATATTCTCCAGTTGGTTCATCCTTGACTCTTGAGTTGGTTGGCTTGCTTGTTGGGGTCCTTTTGGCTGTCCTTGATTATTACTCCAAGAGAAATTTGGATGGTTGCGCCATCCTAGATTGTAAGTATTGGAGTATGGGTTGTTCTTGTGGGGGTAATTGTTTTGTCCCACAAAATTCACCTCTTCTTGCTCTGCGAATGGAGATAAAGGACACTTCTCAATGGTGTGATCTAGATGGGAACAAATAGCACATACCTGGATTGGTGTGTCCTGTTGCAGAGGTGAGATTTTCTGAGCAGTCATGGCCTTGAAAATCATGTCCAACTTCTTTTCTAGAGTAGCCAACTGATTGGTTGATCCCCCATTGAGGTTTACTTCATACATGCCCTTGCTTTTGATTCCTCTCCTTCCTCTCGAACAGAATTGCTGTGAATACTCACTTAATGTTTCAAAAAGTTCCACAGCTTCCTCACTACTCTTCTCCATAAGTGTTCCTCCACAAGCTGAATCAACCATCTCTTTGTTAATATCATTTAATCCTTCATAGAAAATTTGTACCTGCTCATCTTGAGGGATGTTGTGATGTGGGCACTTTAGAAGCAAGGAGTTGAAGTGATCCCAGGCCTCAAAGAACAAATCTCCGTCTCGCTGTTGGAACATTTGAAGTTCCCTTTTAAGTTGTTTTGTCTTCTGGGTTAGGAAAAACCTCTTCAGAAACTTGGTTGTCAATTCTTCCCTAGTATGGATAGAATCTGCAGGCAAGGAATTGTACCACGGTTTAACATTATCTTTCAAAGAGAAAGGGAAGAGGACTAATCTGAGTCTCTCTAGAGTTAGGCCTTGGACATGCTGCAACTTGCATAAATCAAAGAATTCTTTAAGATGCAAGTTGGGATCCTCAGAAGCTGTGCCTCTGAAGTGAGTCAATGCATTAAGGATTTGAGGAGAGATATAATAGCTGCCATCCACCTCTGGTTGATATGCTATGCATGAGGGTTGATGGAGGTTTGTTGGAACGTATGCCTGCTTCATTGGTCTCCTCACCCATGGTGGATTTGCCTCTAATGGTCTTGGTCCAATTGGATTCTCTTCCAAGTCTTCCATATCAATTTCTTCTTCTTCTTCTTCTTTGTCTTTAGGTCGTTGTCGAATTGTCCGCTCAATTTTCAGGATCAAGTGGAAGAACGGTTGAGGCTTGAGATCGACGACCTTCCATCAACTGAATTACTTCTTCAGTTAGGCTGCTTCAGTGCTGCTGGTCCGGATGCTCCTTGGAACTGCGCTCGATCGCAGGTAGGTGCGTTTCTATCGTAGTGCACTCGATCGCACTTGGCTGACGATTGATCGCAATCACAGAATGCCAATCCGCAACCTAAAACAGAAAATAAAAAATTTACGGAAAACAAAAAAATCCTTTTGATTTTTTTTTTTAACAACTAAATTAAAAATTGAAAATTAAAATAACACAACTAAAGGAAAATAATTTTAAACAAAATTTGCCGCATTCCCCGGCAACGGCGCCAAAAACTTGTTGTTCACAATTACCTACCTAAATTAATAGGCAAATAATTGTGTGTTTTACCCGCAAGTGCACGAGGTCAACACAGTAGTATAGTGTGAAAATACAGAATCATTCCCACGAGGATTGCTGAATCTTGCTTAAAATCAATTACAAAAGTAAACTAAAACAAAGATTGGGTTGAGATGATAATGATAAAAAGGTAGGGCTTTAATATCTACCACTAATTATATTAAGCTAATATATCAATATGCCAATGTTTTGATCAAGTTATGTCTATCTAATGTTTGTCAATCTAAGGGCATGGGTGTATACTCCTCCTGCAAATATCAGTTCTTCTTGCGGCGCAGCGCTCATGCGCTGGTGTTGGCTTGTGGGTGTGGGTGCACTCAAACGTAACCCATCTGCGATCGAGTGCACATGAGCTCGAGCATAGGGTTGTGTGCTTGATCCTAATCCTCCATATTGCGCTTTTTCCAACTTTCGTCAAGACTTTGCAATTTTCACCTTAAAGCCTCAGTTTTCTCTTAACAACCTGCAAAATGCTAAAACACCAAAACTAACAAAAGCATCAGAAAATAACAAAACTAAAGGCATAATAAAACATAAATTAAGGGGCTCAAATATGCAATATTTGGCACTCAACACTGTTCTTTGTCATTTTCGTGTTTTCTTGGTTTTTGTAGCTTTGAACACCAATTCTTTTGTAAGCATTTTGATTTTATTGAAGTTAATTAGTTTCTTTATGATTCCTTTTGTCATAAGAGGCTAAACCTTAAACTAAGGTTGAAGATGAAGCCTCACCATTGATTTGTTTGCATATTTTTATGTTTTGTTCGTACAATCCGGACGTTTAGTCTAATGTATGCTCTTTTCAATTCAATTATTTGATTAAGTTCTTGTAATTTACTGTTTAGATTAATATTTGTGCCAAAGTTGGATATTCAATGTGTTCCATCTGACGAATACATTGCATCTTTCAATTCAAATTGGATATCCATTGTTTTTCATAAATCAAACGGATACATTGGATGATTTTGATTTAAGTTGGATATGCATTGTGATTTGTATAATGGATGGATTCATGGAATCTTTCAATAGGTTATTTTTATAAAAAGGATCATGCATAGGATTTTATTGAAATTCGGATGTATGAACAAACATAGTAATGTGTGCTTTGATTTGGTGAGTGTCAATTTTCGGGACTAGGTTAGGATTTAATTAGTTTAGATTAAAATTGTTTTCAAAAAAACAATTCTTTGTGTGATTGACTTCACACCTACAAACCCTTTATTGCAAACGATTTGTGCACTTGGAAGTAACTTTAAAACTCACAACAAATATAAATGAATAAGCATCTCAAAATTTATTGGACTTCCCATCAGATGAAACAACCAAGGCATACATTATTTATTTATTTATTTATTATTTTTTATGTAGTGTAATGACTAGCTTCCTTAAGCTTTCTAATTGACCAATGTATTGAGTGTTAAACTAATGACTCACAAACCAAATGGCTTTAGGGCATTAGGTGTAAAGACACCCCTAAGGGCTTACTAACTCAAGTCAAAAAGGCTATGAAGCTAAACATGCCAAGGTTATTCATCCAACAAGTCACCCAACTACATTAAAGACATTGGCACAAACATAATTGATTTCAAATTTCATACCTCACATACTATATGCTTGTGTTCTTGCGATAATCAAATTGAAACAAGAAGTATCTCGTGTTGCCAAGTATAAGTAACAAGACTCAAATTTCCTAGTCAAGTGATCATGTGTTCATAATTTTAAGCTCACCAATGAAATTCAAATCAAAATCAAAGCTCAACAGCATGCTTAAGAATAACATAACAAAAATATTGGACATTTTTTTGCTCTTCTATACCCCAAAACTTGAATCACACATTGTCCCCAATGTGTGTATAGAACTGAAAAACAAGACTACTCTCATTGTTTTTGCTCTTCCAGACTACACTCATGGCCTCTTGCTAAGTCATAAGCAATAGTGACCGGGAGAGTGTCATCTGTTCCTAAAAATGAAGATTTTCGATTACCTAGAATAGGGGCACTGAGCTCAATGGTGTCTCGAGAATAGGAGGGGATGATGAAGGAGCCTCAGTGCTCACTTCCTTGCCTTTTGCCCGATGTAGATCCTGTGGGGTATCAATTGGCTCATCCTTCCTCTCTTCCACATGGTTTTTGACCACTTCTCCACTCCTCAGTGTTGTGATAGCTTGCTCATGATAAGAAGTACTTCTTCTCTCCTATTGAGGGTATTGACAATTTGTTCGACGTGAGCTTCTATCTTGGCGATGGATTGAGAGTGAGAGTGCAGCAGCTGATCATTGGCCTCCAGTCTGCTAAAGAACAGCTAACACATTTTCTTCAAAGTCAGAACTCTTTAAAGGAGGTGGCTCGGCCTGGTATTGTCGTTGTGGAGGCCAGTAGATGGAAGATGGCTCATCTTCTTCCTTCTTGTGATCAACTGCTCTCCCCCTCATATCAAATAGCTTATTCATCGCCTCAAAAGTGGCCAACATTTTCTCCTGAGTTGCTAACATCTTCTCTTCATAGTCAGAATTTCTCAAAGGAGGTGGCTCGGCATGATACTCCTATTTTGGAGCTAATTGATATTGAGGGGAATAATAGGATTGATCACTGAACTGCGAATATGATTGATGGTGTAGTTCATGAAATTGTGGAGCATAATTTCCAGGAGCTTGAGCTTGCCACGAGAGATTAGAATGGTTGCTCCAGGCTGGCTTATAGGAATCATAAAAAGGGTCATTCCTCGGTCTAGAGAACGATGTGTTCATATGCTCATAAGAATAGTTAGAAAATTGTCTAGTGGTAAGACAATCTCTAACATGGTGATAAGGACTATAGCAATATGAACATGGTCTATGGGGTGTAGGAATGTCTCCCCACATGAACTAAACTAACTAAAAGAAAATAAAATAACAAAAGAAATAAAAAAAACTCACAAACGACCTGAAAATACAGCTGCTTGAATTTACCAGGCTGTCGTAGGTGCGCTCAATCGCACTAGAGGGTGCGCTCGAGCGCACTGCCGATAGATACTGGAAGTAGGCACTACGCCGTAGGTGCACTCGATAGCACTAGAGGGTGCACTTGAGCGCACTGCCTATAGATTCTGGGTTCCTGTGGAGCTATGGACCTTGGCACAAAAAAATCCAAAAAGACAAAAAGAAAAAAGAAAAACAACAGAAAATAATATTAGGAAATAATTAAGCTAAATTTAATCTTCAAACTTAATAACGCAATTGTTTAGCAGTCCCTAGCAATGGCGCCAAAAATTGATGTGGTCTTTGTGCAACTTGCTTGCAAAAGATGCTCCATTTGTCTTCAATGTTGAGTGCCATAAAGCTTTTGAGATCCTGAAAAAGACCTTAACCTCCACACCAATGATTCAACCACCCAATTGGAGTGTGCCATTTAAGATAATCTGTGATGCCTTTAATTATGTTGTGGGAACTATTTTGGGGCAACAGGTGGAGAAGCTTCCCCATGTCATCTACTATGCCAGCAAGACTCTGAATGACGCACAACTCAACTACTCTACCACTGTAAAGGAGTTGTTGGCGGTCGTTTTTGCTTCGGATAAGTTTAGATTTTACTTACTAGGGTCTAAGGTTTTGGTCTACTCGGATCATGCTGCTTTGAAGTATCTCTTGTCCAAGAAAGATGCTAAATCTCATCTCATATGGTCAATTCTGTTGCTGCAAGAATTTGACATCGAAATCTGCAACAAAAAGGGTTCCTAGAACGTGGTAGCTGACCACTTATCCAGACTAATTGTGGACTTCAATGAAGGTACTATGCTCATTGCTGAGACTTTCCCAGATGAACAACTAATGCACGTTTCCCAGAATCCTGCTCCATGGTTCGCAGACATCATAAACTGCCTTGTCACTGCTCAGATGCCCTCGCATTGGACCAAGCAAGATAGATCAAAATTTTTGGCTGAGGTGAAGTACTTCTTTTGGGACAATCCCTACATGTTCAAGTACTGCCTGAATCTGATCATATGGAGATGTATTCCTCAGAGTGACCAACAAAATGTAATCTCCTTTTTCCATGATCATGCATGTGGAGGCCACTTTAGCTCTAAAAATACTACTACAAAGATTTTTCAAGGTTGATTTTATTGGTCCTCCAACTTTTGTGATGCCCATGCCTACTGTTCAACTTGTGAGAGATGTCAGAAATTGAGAAGTATTGGAAGAAGGAATATGATGCCTTTGAACCCAATCTTTATTGTGGAGCTTTTCGATGTTTGAGGGATCGACTTCATAGGACCCTTTTGTTAAGTGCCAAAATATTCATATTTTAGCCCTTAATTTATAGTTGTTAATTCCTTAGCTTTGTTAGTTTATGTCATTTTAGTTGTTTTATGTGCTTTCTATGTTTCTGTAGGCTTTTGGAAGAAAAAGATGCAATTTTGGAAGTATTGGGCTTAAAGAACAATTTTGGGAAAAGAAGGAGGCTTTGGTAGTGTGATCGATCGCAGTGGAGTTGTGATCGAACGCACTACAAGCAAGGACCAGACAAGCGCAAGGTGTGCGCTCATGCACACAAGAAGCAACCTCGATCACATTTGCGATCGAGTGCCCAGCACAGACAATCGATCGCAGTCCTGTGATCGATCACACACAGGATGCGATCGAGCGCACTCGTGCTTGAGGAGCAAGCCAGCCGCAACCTTTCTAAGGAAAGTGTTTCTTTTAAGGTTTTGAAGCTTTGTGTAAACTAGGGCTCAAACCCTACATTTTTTTAGGGTTTCTAGAGTTGTCCTAAGGCCTATAAATGGACCCTTAAACCTTTAGAATAGACACACAATTTCCAAGGAGAAGAATTGGAGCTTTTCAAGTTCAAGTTTCGGGTTTATTCTTTTCCTTTCTATTTTATTTTATGAAGATGTTTAACATCAAACTCATGTGTAACTAAATTACTTAGTAGGGCTAGATTGAAGTCCTAATTATGTTTATTTTATATTTCAATATTGGCACCTTTGTGATAATCATATTGTGTTGCTTAACTTGATTAATTCCTGTTTTATTGAATTCCTCATATGTGTTTGTCTAATCAACACATGCATGTGGTATGGACTAGTTAATTAAATCAATTTGGATGATCAAGTCCCAGGTTTAATAAGAGTAACAAAAGATATCCACATCGGGTTCTTAGGTTAATCAACGTGGGGAATCGGGAGTAGACACCCATGCCCTAGGTCTCATGTGTTTGTCGATTTCTACAAATTTATGCTTTCTTAAAGAACAACTTAGTAGGCACCCATGCTAAATCCTTTAAGAAAGAAAAGAATTAGAGTAGACACCCATGCCTAATTTGTTTCTTAGGAAAATCAATAGCTTAAAGAGTAGACACTCATACCCTTAGGTTGGTAGACATTAAGTATTCATAATATGATTGGATCATTGGCATATTGTTATATTATCTAAATACGATTCATGGTGGATATCAAAGCCCTACCTTTTATTAGTATCACTCAAAATCAATCTTTGTTTGGTTTTACTTATGGAATGTTGTCACAAATATCTACCTAAATTAATAGGCAAATAATTGGATGTTTTACCCCCAAGTGATAAGGATAAAAAGGTAGGGCTTTGATATCCACCACTAATTATATTTAGCTAATACATCAATATGCTAATGTTTTGATCATGTTATGAATATCTAATGTTTGTCAACCTAATGGCATTGGTGTCTACTCCTTAAGCTATTGATTTTCCTAAGCAATGAATTAGGCATGGGTGTCTACTCTAATTCTTTTTTTTTTCTTAAAGGATTTAGCATGGGTGTCTACTAAGTTATTCTTTAATAAAATAGAAGAAAGGAAAAGAATAAACCCGAAACTTGAACTTGAAGAGCTCCAATTCTTCTCCTTGGAAAGTATATATATTCTAGAGGCTTAAGGGTCTATTTATAGGCTTTTAGGAATACTCTAGAAACCCTAAAAATCATAGGGTTTGAGCCCTAGTTCGCACTAAGTTACAAAACCCTAAAAGTTGCTCTTTCCTTATTAAGGCTGGCGGCTGTCTTGGCCATCACGCACGGATGCGCTTGATCTCAGCCCGTGTGCGATCGATCGCAAGTCTGCGATCGATCCTCCTTGTGCTTGTGCTCAATCGTGGGTGCCTTGTGCATTGTGGTCCTCGTCTGTAGTGAGCTGGATGGCAGCTCCCTTGCGATTGATCACACTACCAGAGCCTTCCAATTTCCAAAATAGCTATTTTTAGGTCCAAAACTTCTGAGATTGCTTCTTTTTCTTCCAATGACCTACAAAATCAAGAAAAACACATAAAAGAACTAAAATGGCATAAATTAACTAAAACAAAAGGATTAAAACATGTAAGTTAAGGGCTGAAAATATGAATATTTTAGCACTTAAGTGCTAAAATATTCATATTTTCAGCCCTTAACTTACATGTTTTAATCCTTTGGTTGTAGTTAATTAGGTCATTTTAATTCCTTTTTGTGTTTTCCATACTTTTGTAGGTTTTTGGAATAAAATGAAGTAAATCTAGAAGATTTTGGCTCAAAGAGAGAAGATGGGAAAAGTGGGAGCCCCTGAAACTGCAATCGATCACAGGTTCCCTGCGATCGAGCGC